>NW_012139413.1:2594524-2613719 GCF_000956105.1 Propithecus coquereli | reverse complement strand
AGATCTACCATTTGATCCAGCAATCCCATTACTGGGCATCTACCCAAAAGAACAAAAGACATTCTGTAAAAAAGACATCTGCATCCGAATATTTATAGTGGCACAATTCACAATTGCAAAGACGTGGAAACAACCTAAGTGCCCATCAATACATGAGTGGATTAATAAAATGTGGTATATGTATACCATGGAGTAGTATTCAGCTATAAGAAACAATGGTGATATAGCACCTCTTGTATTTTCCTGGATAGAGCTGAAACCCATTCTACTAAGTGAAGTATCCCGAGAATGGAAAAATAAGCACCACATGTACTCACCAGCAAATTGGTTTCACTGATCAACACCTAAGTGCACATATAGGAATAACATTTATCGGGCACCAGGCAGATGGGAGTGGGGAGGAGGAGATGGGTATATACAAACACAATGAGTGCGATGAGCACCGTCTGGGGGATGGACACGCTTGAAGCTCTGACTGGGAGGGGTGGTAAGGGCAATGTAACCTAAATATTTGTACCCCCATAATATGCAGAAATTAAAAAAAGAGAAAAAAAAAACCAAAAAGAAAAAAATAGCCTCGTTTTTTTCATTGAGTGAGAGAGTATTTTGGAGAAGAAAAAATTATAATTGCATAAATTATAAAATTATAAGATTTGAGTAGGACAAGGAAGGTAAGAAACATAATTCTATTAAAATCAGAATTGAAAATCATGGATTATCCTGAAAGTATAAACAAATGGGAAGAATGTTGGATTCTAGGAATTATTGCTTAACTGCTAGGAAGTGAAACTCAGCTTGGTTGTTTTTTGGCCCACTGCAACACACACACACACACACACACACACACACACGCACTCACTTAATTCTATGTGATTAAGGGCTTTGCTCTTGTCCTTTTCAACATTCCACAGCTTCCCAGAACTTGGTGAGTCTTCGTGGGATAGGGATCCCTAGTTCTTAAGTGTCCCTCCTTGCATAACTCCGGTTTTTGAAGAGGTGCGCCAGAGAAGTGCACATTGTGTCATTTCCAGGATTTATGTGGAACCAAATGCTTGAGTCAGAAGTTGCCAAATACATATTTCATTTTGATTTAAAAGACAGTTAATATCTAAAGTTGAAAAGAACACAGATGATTATTAATAAGATAGATAACAGGAACTAACAATTGAGAAGCAGGTCTTTTTTATGTGTACCAGATGACACTGATTTGCAATTAGGTAGCCAAGGTAGGCTCCTGATAAAATGAAAATCCGTTATCTGAATGATGGTATAGTATTCTGTGACTGAGGCGTTGGATCCTCTTTGATGAAGAGGCAGAGGGGACATTTTGACATGTCACTGGAAAGATCATTTTCTCTAGCTATAGCATAATGTTCTGTTTATACCCCTGACTTCAATGCCACAATGACTTGGAAAGAAGCTAAAATGGCTCACAAATGGATGCTTATACAGTCATTAAATTGCCCAGGTTTAGCTGTAGCCTGGAGAAAATGAATGGGTTGATGGTTACTGTAAATGTGGACTTTTCCACTGAATGGCGATACATAAGACTGATGACTAATAAACATACCCTACATGGGAAACATTTGAGTGATGACATCTTTTTTCTTTCACCCTTTTAACTAGCCACAATAGCTGGGATTTTACTTGAGAATTATATGGGAAACAGACTAAGCCTTAAGGCAGATCACCCTGGCAGCTGTAGAAAGAGAAGGCTACATTTTTCTCATGTATGTTATCTGCATTTTTCTATCGTTTTAACATCTGCCAGGGACATCAGCTCAGTCCCCTGCATGCTACACACTGAATGCCCAAGTCTGTTGGACAACTGTAGCTTCCTGTCTTAAGAAAAAAAAGAAACAGGCTGTTAGACTGTGGCCTTGAGGCCCCTGACTCTAGCCGTGGCCATGCTGCTTGGCTTTTTGGACAAATGTGCTCACAAAGATTCTGTGTAATCTTGGGCACAATTTATTTCTAAACCACCTCTTTCACTGTGTCCCCAACAAAGATGATATTTGCACTTCCTTGATACTCATAGGAATAGCATGATGATCAAATGACAAAATCATTGTAATTTTGCAAAGCATAAAGTATAATGTAAAATACATTGTTGGCTAATGACATTTTGAAACAAGAAAGGAGTTCTTTACATCTTCTCCATGTGATTTATTACATCTAGTTACCTAATTTTTGCCAGCAGACATACATTTCTGGGTGCAAAATTAGCCTGATTTGCCATTAGACTCATATTACTGAGCATGTTCTTATTTTTTTTACCTACTCTATTTTCAACTATGTTATTGAGATTTTTCTATTAAAAAATAAACAGTCTGGCATAGTGGCACATGCCTTAGTCCCAGCTACTTGAGAGGCTGAGGTGAGAGGATTCCTTGAGCCAAGGCATTCACGTAAAGCCTGTGCAACATAGCGAGACCCCATCTCTAAAAAAAGATAATAAAATAAAACTTGCATTTTTTTTATTCTTGAACCTAAGTTAGAGGAATTTTAGCTCACAGATTACTCCAGTTTTTTTTTTTTTATATTTTCAGCATTTTGCTTTTCTTTCATTAGAATCAGTCTGTTTATAGTAAAAAAGAGCACATATCTGCGTAAGGATCTGGTCACTCATTCTAGGACCACGTTATCACAGAGGGAGCGTAGGAAGGCACTCCTTTACTCAGATAATGCAGTTCTTCATATCAACATAAACTATGCCTTGATGGCCAGAGTATCTCAAACTCCACGGGCCTTCTTATTTTACTTTTATTAACATTACTCAAAGAGGATTCCAGGGTCCAGGCTCTGTGCTTGAGAATTGAATGGAAGATATTGAGGTTGGCATGAACTAACATGACAAGCAAAAATATGTGACCATTTTCAGGATGAAGTGCCAATCCTGTGACCAGCTCAGAGAATAATGCTGGCCCCTCAGTCCTTTCTTTATCACATTTGTTACTAAGACTAAGTCCTGTACTAGCAGTCACAATTGCCTAAGATAATGTGGAAAAAGAAATTACAAAGTTATTTAAAAAACTCTTTCTCCCTACTCTCCACTCTCCGCCATCACCCTGCCCAACTACATAAATATTAAAATACTATCTTGCTAGACCTCATTGTGAGCCTTAGGGAAACATGTTTCTATTGGCAACCAACTTCCTTAACATCACTGCACACTGACTAGGAAAGAGTCAGGATTGACGAAAACACAAAGGTAAGATTTGTTCTAGATGATTTATTCTGCTGTAATTTCTTCCAAAAGTCCCCTATTCCCCAAACACACACACCCCTTTTTCCCTTAAATAAATAATGAGCTTTGGAAATCCTTTAACCTGTTTTTCTTATAGACATCTTTCTAAAAGAAAATAGAGACAGTATATTCTGGAAGTTTATATAAGTTCCAAAAAAGGAGTCACTCTGGTGCAGTTTCAACCCTCACTCCAGCAGGTTTCTTTATGGTGAGCATGACAAAGGGCAGGCTGTGCTGCAAAAATGCCAGCCATCTCTGTGTTCGAAAACCTTCTATCACTCTTCTTGATTTGACATGAAATATTAAACACCAGTTACCAGCAAAAAGTTATTGAACACAGATGTCCACTATCACTTTCAAATTGCTAAAGTCAATTTAGGTTTATATATTTTCTTTGCTTAAGCTTTCGCATGCAACACAAATGTTCTGTGACAGTAATGATTTCACGATACACCCTTTCAATTAGGAAAGCACATCGTGTATGTGTTTTCATTTTTAAAATGCCTGTTTTTTTTTTTATTCAAAAGCTCTGTGTCTCTCACTAAAAATGGGACCTTGGATTGAAAAATAAATAAAAAGAAAGAGCTCCACCTACTGATTCATTTTTAAAAGTTTTTTCCTTTTCTGTCTTTGAATTGAAAATGCTCTTTGGCACAACAGAGACTTTGTGAACATGTAACTCAAACTGTTCAATTTGAGGGGGGAAAAAACGGATGCAGGAGTTGCCCCCACGGAATGGAATTGGTTAGAATGGGGCTCTGTCTCTGTAACTAAAAAAACTGCCCTCCCTTTCTCTGTGCCCCTCAGAAGCCCTAATTAATAAGTCTGCTTCAAGTTTAGTGCTCCCCAGGGGTACGGGTTAACTGAGGCATTCCCTTTTGCTGGGTTTCGCAGAATGCTGACGGGTCGCACATTTTGCTCCCTTACAGTAATCGTATTCATGTCACTGGCTGCCCCTTCCTTCTGAAGGACTTGGTGGGCGCCCTTTGAAAGGATTTACAGGGCCATTCCTCCCACTGGTGAAGCTGAGTTGTTCGGCGCCTACCATACTGCTTTCCCGCCCCCACCATTGCCCAGACTCAAGCGGTTTCCTAGAGAAGTGAAGAAAAACATCCACTGGGAACCTGGCGCTACCTTAAGGAGGCAGAGAGTAATCGCCCGAGGAGGAACTGCCTGGGCAGTGAGGGTTGGCAGCGGCGCTGCAGCCTCAAGGTGGCCCCCTGCGACCTCTCGGCAGAGCCCCTCTGGTCCTGCTACCTCGGTCACTGAGAAGCTTCCAGAGCCATTTTTAATGTCTGTCTCGGAGGCTCTTTTAAGAAGGCGTGTTCCCAGGAGTCTCTCATTGTGTGCCAACCCGAGCAGCGTCCTGGTGATACAGACGGATGTGACTTATCGGGAGAATATTCTGGCCTCTTGAAGGGTCACAATGTCCTGGACCTTCCAACTCGGACCCTGCCTCCGACATTACAGGATTTCTTTTCAGAAGAACAAAAACTGGACTGTATTCCTCTCAAACATTTGAGCTGTGGCTATAGAGAATATTACCAACAGGCAACAAGATGATATCTGGAAACACACAATGGAGTAATTTAGATTAAAGTCTCCTACCTTTGAACCTATCTGCTCAGTCATGCATTCTGTAGACATGATTAACTAACCATAGGACCCAGGTATTCAAAGTCTGAATAGAAAATGATTATTCTTCCCCCAAATGAATCACACATCACCTATCACTGCAGAGTTGCCAAACTCTATGGTTTTCTTGTCACACATAAATTTAATAGCTGACCACAGCCAGGGACAGAAATTTCTTATAAATCAAATAACTACAAACATTAGAAAGAGAGGGAGGGGACCCACTGCCACATTTCAGTCAGTCAAAAATATGTGTAATGAGGGTCTACTTTGTTCAAGGTGCTGTGCTTGGTGCTAGGGGGGTATTTAATGAAATATGACCTGGCGCTAACCTTCAGGCAAGGAAACATCTACCTCTCATTGCTAATGTGAGGATTATATACAATTACCCAGCACAATGCCTGGCACACAATCAGTGATAGGTAAATGGCCACTGTTATCATTACTAGTAATGTCATATTTAGGCAATATTTGAAACAAAAATGAAAGAGATGCCAAAAATGGAAGAGATGATAGGTTACCAAATGGTTTACCCAGATACTAATTGTTCTGAGATTAGAAATTTCTGGAATCTGAAGGAAGTTAGTTTTGTGCAAATGATTTCAGCCATAATCACAATCTAACACCGGGGGAAACTGATTAAGTTCCAGGTGCCAGGCTGAGCTCTTGACAATTTCATCTAATTTTGACTTTTACAATCAAATGATATAATATTATCACCCCCATTTTACAGGTGAGGAAAGGCGGCTCAGAGAGGCTTAGTCACAAAGGCCTGATGCTGAGGAATAGGGTTTTCCACTCAAACTGTCTCTATCATAGAATGATAGCCTATTAGAGCTGGAAGGAAATGCAAAGGCCATCTTGTCCTAACCGCTCACTTGACAGGTAAAGGAGCAGAGGTCCAGAGAAGAGAAGTGAGTTGCACAAATTCACACACCTTACTAATGACATGACTGAAATTAGAAACCAAGGCTTCTGGTTCCAAGTTGGTGCTGTTCCCAATATTTTCACATTTTTTCCAAAAAATTTTAAGTCAATAGTGCTTTTAAATACAAATGTAAAAAGACTGTGCTGAGAAAAATCCTTGTGCACCATGTTAATTTTATATCACCTCTTTTCTTTCCTGATTAGGTCCTTAATGATTTTCTATTTCTGAGAATCATTCTCCACCTCATATTCCACTCCACTTCACCATCACCCCTACACACACTCACAATACACACGCCATATTTTTATTCAGAAGGTAAAATGCAATCTGAATTTATATCACAGCATATGGGGCTTCTATTTAAGGCCAGGCTTAATTAAACCGTTGCTTCCCCAAACTATCTTTCCAGCATGATTTGAAGCTTATCTGTTTACTAAGAACTCTGCAATTTAGGGCAAGTATGATAAATGGTCTACTAAGATATTAATAATTGATTACAGAATACTTTCCTCCTTTGCTCATAAGTGGTCCCAAACTCAATCAGAACCCAATCAATCAGATTGTCAAGTGAGATTAAAACTGTTTGCCCTCCCTAATTCTTTTCTTTCATCTAAAATGATTCTACTCCTGTGTCCCCTTTTGTTTCTGTTATAGTGCTCTATTAATACCAATTTCTAAAGTTGCCTCAAGCACAAAAGCAAAATATATATGTAATATGATCCTCCAGTAGGCAAGATCTCTTAACAAGGGACTATAACAAGAACCAGCAGTTGACTTGCTTTATTTTATCTTTAATTTCATGAATTCAATATTTTTTCTTCTTTTTAGAGAGTGCAATTGTTTGTCTGTCACAAAGCAAACACCTGTATAACTATCATCAAACCACAAAATAAAATCCTGTCAATGCCCATAAGGGTCCTTTGTGTCCCCTCTCAATCATTGCCTCCCTCTTAAAAGTTACCATTACTTGAATGCTAGGATAATCATTTCCCTGCTTTTGTTTATGCCATCTAAGCCTGCATAGTTAAGCACTAAATTTTTTCCTGTTTTGAACTCTATTTAAATTGAGTCATAGTGTGTGTGGGTGTGTATATTATTTTTTTTTTTCTGGCTTCTTTCACTCAACATTACTTCATACTTCATTGTGGATATGCCACAGGTTATTTAACCATTCTACTATTGAAAGACATTGAGTCTTTGGCAGTTTTGACTACAGTAAATAGTGCTGCTATGGACATTTTTGTACATGTCTCCTAATAACACATTCTGCATTATTTTTGGAATATACTAAGGAGAATAACAAAGTCATAACATACATGTATTTTCAGATTTAGTGGACACATTTTTCCAAAGTGGTGTAGTAATATAAAACCCATTCCCCCTAATATTTATTATAGATATTTTAAAGTTTAGCCTTTCTTATAGGTGTTTTTACTTTTCATTTTCCTCATTACTGATGAGGTTGAATATCTTTTCATATATTGCATATATTTACTAGACATTTGTTTATCATTGTGTACCTGCATGTGTGTGTATTGCCTCTTCAATTCTCTTGTCCTTTTTTCTATTGGGCTGTCTCCATCTTTCTTATTCATATGTACAGTTCTTTGTATAATCAGGAAACAAGCTCTTTGCTAGTCTTATGTGCTAAAATGTTTCCCCTTTTTGTGTTTTGCCTTTTCACTCTCTTAATCATATATTTTGGTGAACAGAAATGTTCAATGTTCATATGTAACCCATTTATCAATCTTTCCCTACGGTTAGTGCTTTTGTTTCCCATTTAAGAAGTTTTTGCCTATGGTGAGATTATGAATATATTCTACTGTATTACCTACTAGATGCTTTGTTGTTTTACCTTACACATTTAAATCTAAAATATATATGGAATTGATGTTTCTGTATTATGTGAAATAGGGATCAAGTTTCTTTTTTTTTGTATGCATGGTCAACTTTCTCAATACCATTTGTTGGAAAGACCATGCTTTCCCCATCATTATAGTAATAGTATCAGCATTGTTTCAAATCACGTCTGTATACACATCACTCTGTTTATGCACTCTTGAGCCCATTAATCTAATTATTTATATCTTTATAAGCCAATACCATAATCTTTTAATTATTGTAGCATTTTACATTTTGACATACAGCAGTGCAATGCCAATCACTAATAGTTAGTTATAGAGGAGTTGAGTCTGAAGAAAATTCAAGAAGGAACATCAGAGGAAGAATGAAAATTAGAAGATGCTGAAATACCCAGGGCTCCATCCTTGGACCATTTTTCTTTTCTGCCTAGACATTCTCCAGGTCATCTCATTTAGTCTCATGATTTGAAATGCCATCTACATTCTAATGGCTCAAAATTTTATATCTCCAGCCTCAACTTCTTCCCTGAACCCTAGAGTCAACTCTTCAAGTATCTGTATATCTGCTTGAAAATCTAACAGATATTTCAAATCTAACATGTCAAAACTGACCTCCTCATATCTGCCTCTCTCCAATAAACTTTTAGCTCTTTTTGTAATCGTTCCCATCTCAGTTAAATAGCAATTCAATTCTTTCATAAACCTTAGTGTCATTTTTTTTTATCTCTTACACTCCATATCCATTGGATCAGCAAACACTCTTTGTCGTACATGAAATTATACCCCAAATAAACAACTTCTTCCCACTTCACTGTCACACCGTAGTCTAAACCACCATCTTCTCTTGCCTGGGTTATTGCAACAGCTTGTAACTGGGCTCCTGCTTCTATCCCTAGTCCCCCTAATCTAGTCTCTACCCAGAAAACATAATTAATTGTTTCTGTTATTGCTCCTTTTGAAAAAAGTTTAATGGATTTCCATATCACTCAGAGTAAAAACAAAATACCCACTTTGTAGAACCACCACTAAATAATCTTGTTCCGTGATATCTCTCTTATTTCTTCTCTTAATATTCTTCCTCTCATTCTATCTGTTCCAGCTACTTTGGCCTCAAACAGTGCAGGCATGCTCCCTCCTTGGTTTTTTCACATTAGCTGTTCCCTCTGCCTGGAACATCACTAGTTGTCTCCCTGCAGATAGTCACATATCTGATGTCTTCATTCCCTTCAGTCCTTTACTCTAAAGTTATCTTCGCAGTGAGACCATCCCTGGCAACCCTGTCTAAAATTTTATAGTCTGACATCCTTTCTTATTTACTTTCTACACCTTATTTTTGTCCTTAGCACTTGTCACATTTAATATATGTCCAATATGTATATTTTACCTATTTAAATTGCTTACGGGTCAGAAAGAGGATAGATAAATGTCCACATAAGTGGGTTTATAAATCTGGTAGGTTGAGAAGTCCATAATTTACTCCACAAACTGTGGCCTTGATGACCCTACATAGTATCTCCAAACAGCTTGACTGGGCTAATTAGATTTCTTTGAACTATGTTTTGAAAAACTTTGTTTTGATTGCTCAGTTTCTGTGCTTTATGAACACATTTGATCACTTTGACTATGAAATATGGTTAAAAGTGGAGAAGATAAAAAGGTAAAATGGGGACAAGAAGAGAAGTATGCATATGCAAGTCCATATAAGCTCATCTGAGCTTAAAAATTCCTATCGATTTAAGAAGTAGCTGAAAGTTAAATTTGTAGCTTTAGCTACAATGGTGTCATTGCAAATGCAGTAAAACTTAAAATCTGGTTGGCCCTATAAAAGGGCCAGTTAGTTAATTCCAAGTTTGCTTGCTGTAAGTTACAGTATTAGAAGAAAATATTAGTGCTATTCAAGCTCTACCACTCTCATATGGGGCACCCAGTGAGTGAGGTGACTTCCTAGATGAACAATTGGACATTAAGAATTAAAAACTGTTAGGGCTTTAATTATGCCCCCTAAAGACGTTGAAAGCATAGCCTCCAGGACTTGTGACTATGACCTTATTTGGGAATAAAATCTTGGCCGATGATCAAGTTAAGATGGAGTCGTTAGGATAGACCCTAATCCAATATGACTGGTGTCTTTATAAAAAGTAAATTTGGTCACAGAAACTGACACACACACACAGAGAATGCCATGTGAAGATGAAGACAGTGATCAGGGTGAAGCATCTACAAGCCAAGGAATGTAAAAGATTGCCAGCAAACCACCAGAAGTTAGGCAAGAGGCATGGATCAGATATTTTTTCTCACAGCCCTCAGAAAGGACCAACACTGCCAACACTTTGATCTCATACTTCTATCCTCCAGAACTGTGAGACAATACATTTCTGGTGTTTAAGTCACCCAGTTTATGTTACTTTGTTATGGCAGCCCTGGGAAACTAATACAGTCCCTATTCTTTAAAACACAACTAGAATAAATAAGATTTGACTTGTGACCATGTTCAAAGGAAAATAATTTTCAACTAGTAGGATTGCAAGTATAGAAGAGTCATTGATTTAAAAATAAACTTTCTATTTTAGAAAAGTTTTAAATTTAAAGAAAAATTGCAAAGATACTACAGAGAGTTCCCACATACCCCCTTCCCCCACCTCAGTTTCCCCTATTATTAACATTTTACATTAGTATGGTGTACTTGCTACAACTAATGAACCAATACTGGTACATTATTATTCATCCTCGTGAATGGATTAGTGCTTTGTAAAAGGGCTGGAGGTAACTATCTTAGGCCCTTTTTGCTCTTCTGTTCTTCCACCATGTGAGGACATGGTGTTCCTCTCCTCCAGAAAATGCAGACACAGGGTGCCATCTTGAAAGCATAGAGAAGCCCTTACTGGACATTCAACCTGCTGGCAGCTTTAATCTTGGACGTTGCAGCTTCCAGAACTGTGAGAAATAAATTTCTATCATGTACAAATTACCCAGCCTGTGGTATTTTGTTATAGCAGTACAAATGGACCAAGACACGATGTTGCATTTAATTGTGTTGTCTTTTTTAGCTCCTCTTGACTGTGACAGTTTTCAACTTTTCTTGTTTTTGATGACCTTGACTATTTTGAGGAGTACTGATCAGGTATTTTGTAGAATGTTCCTCTATTGGGCTTTGTCTGATGGTTTTCTCATGATTAGACTGTGAGCATGTTTTTTGGGGAAGACCACAGAAGTAAGTTGCCATTTTCATCACATGATATCAAGAGTTTAATGTGTTTTGTAGCACAGAATATCTTGGTGAATTTCCTATGTGAGTTGGAAAAGAAGTTGTATTCTGTTGCTGTTGGATGAAATATTCTATCAATGTCAATTAGATCCAGTTGATTGATGATGTTATTCGAGTCAACTATATCCTTACTTTCTGCCTACTTGATTTTTCAGTTACCGAAAGAGGTATGGTGAAGTCTCCTATTATAAGATTGGATTTGCCTATTTCTCCTTGCTGTTCTAGCAGTTTTTTCCTCATATATTTTGATACTCTGTTGTCAATTGTATACACATTAGGGATTGTTATGTCTTCTTAGAGAATTGACCCCTTTACCATTATTTAAGGGTCTTTTTAATAATCCCTGACAATTTTCTTTGTTCTGAAGTCTGCTTAGTCTGAAATTAATATAGCTAGTTCAGCATTCTTTTGACTTGTGTTACCATGACATACCTTTCTGTATCCCTTTACTTTTAACCAATGTGTTTTGTTACATTAAAATGGCTTTCCTATAGAAAACTTACGGTAGAGTCTTTTTTGAAAATCTACTTTATCTTTTAATTGGTATACTCAGACCATTCATATTTAAGGTGATTACTGGTACAACTAGATTAATATCTACCATATTGTAACTGTTTGCTATTCTTTGCACTTGTTATTTATTTCCCCTCCCCTTATTTTCTACTTTCTCTGATTTAACTGAGAATTTCATGTGATTCCATTTTATATCCTCCCTTTTCTTGAAAAAATGTTAGTGGTTTCTCCAGAGTTTGGTAGCTATATTTTTAACTAATCTAAGTTCACATTCAAATAAAACTCGGCACTTCACCCGTAGTGCAACTACCTTATAAGAGATTATTCCCATTCCTCTTCCCGTTTCCAATGACATTGCTATCATTCATTTCACTTATTCACATGCTCTGCTCACCCCTAAAATTATTACTATAATTACTTTAAACAGTTACCTTTTAGGTAAATTAGAATAATAAAAATAAAAGATTTTATCTTACCTGCTCTTATTTCTTCTCCAATTTGCTTCCTTTCTGATGCAGTTCCAAGTTTCTTTCTTGCACATTCTCCTTCTTTCTGAAGAACATTTTTAACATTTCTTACACAGTAGGTCTCCTGGTGATGAGTTACTTTAGTTTTTGGTTGTCTGAGAAAGTGTTTATGTCTCTTTCACTTTTGAAGGGTGATTTTGGTGGATACAGAAGTCAAAGCTGGTGGTTTTATTCTTTCAACACTTCAAATATTTCACTCCACTTCACTCTTGTTTGCATGGTTTCTGATGAAAAGTCCACTGTACTTTTTATACTTGTTCCCCTACAAGTAAAGTGTTTTCCCCCCCCTCTGGCTTCTTTCAAGATTTTCTCCTTATCTTCAGTTTTCTGTAGTTTGAATATGATATGCATAGTTATATAATTGTTATTATTTGTCCTGCTTAGTGTGCTTCAGGCTGTGTCTGTCAATGATTTTGTGAAATTCTCAGCCATTCTTACTTTATATATTTCTTTTGCTTCAGTTTCTCTTTTTTCTCCTTTTGGTATTCCAATTACATGTATCTTACACCTTTTAAAATTGTCCCACAGTTCTTGGATTTTCCTTTCTGATATTTTTTTCTTCATTTTTTTTCTCCATTTTTTTCTTTGCATTTCACTTTAGAGTTTCTCTGTAATGATCTTTAACTTCATTTATTCTTTAGCCACATCTGGTCTACTGATGATTTCATCAAAGTCATTCTTTATTTCTGTTAGTGTATTTGAATTGTAGGATTTTCTTTTGATTATGCTTAGAGTTTTATCCCTCTGCTTGCTTTACCCATGTGTTTCTGAATGTTCTCAAATTTTATTAGAGTGCTTAGCATATTATTTGTAGTTATTTTTAAATTCTCTGTCCATTAAGGTTGAGCATCCCAAATATGAAAACTTGAAATTCAAAATGCTCCAAAATATGAATCTTTTTGAGCACTGACATGATGCTCAAAAGAAAATTCTCATTCGATCATTTCAGATTTCAAATTGTCAGATTTGGGATGCTCAACTGGTAAGTATAATGCAAATATCCCCAAATCCAAAAACATTTCTGATCTCAAGCGTTTCAGATATGGGTATTCAACCTGTAATTGAAAAACCTGTGCCATACCTGAGTCTTATTCTGATGCTTGCCTTGTCTGTTCAGACTGTGCTTTTTCTTGCCTTTTAGTTCGACTTGTAATTTTTTTTAAATACGATGTATCATGTAATATGAAGTAAGGTAAACAGGCCTTAATGTGAAGCCTGGCTGGGAGTCAGGCTTTGTTTAATGTTTGCTATAGTGGTAGGTGCCAGAGGCTTAAAAATTTTATAATGTTCTTGTTTTATCTCCCCTGTTTTCTTTGGGCTTCTCAAAGAACTCCTCTTTCGATAGAGTCTTCATCTTGCAGTTCTCTCAGCTGTATTCCACTGTTATTAAACTCAGGTCCTATTAGTGTGGTGGTAAAATATTGAAGAGGGGAAGCTTTCTATAATCTTATGATTAAATATCAGTTATTTTAGTGGGCCTGTATCCCTGGGATGTGTCCTTCAGCAGTGTTCTTAACTTTTTTAATCACTTAAGTGATATAGAAAGGCTATAGGGAGGTTGGGCTGGAATTGGGGAAATACTTTTCTCCCACATGGTCTTGGCAGAGACTTTGGTAGACTCTTTGCACCTGGAAAGTAAATCTTTGTTGTAAAGAACATTCAGGGCATATTTCACAATGACTACTTTTCAGCTGAAATTGCCAGAACCACAAGGGGTCTTTCTTGGCTCTTTAGCATGACTACCTGGTGGGATTCCTAGAGGTAAAACCCACTACAATGCGGGAGTTCTGCTATAACACTGTAACTCCCCAGGAAAGATAAGCTAGCAGTCATAGTTTAAATTTAGTTACTCCTTGACTTATGATGGGATTAAATCCCAATAAACCCATCATAAATTGAAAATATTCTAAGTAAAAAATGTATTCAATACACCTAACTTACCTAACATCATAGCCAAACCTAGTCTACCTTAAATGTGCTCAGAATACTTGCATTAGCCTATAGTTGGGCAAAATCATCTAACACAAAGTGATACTAGAAGTATGGTTTCTATTGAATACATAGCTCTTTTGCACCTTCATAAAGTCAAAAAATTGTTAAGTTGAACCACTGTAAATTGGGGACATCTGTATTCCTAGGGTCAAGGCCAATGGAAAATAGAGCTTTCTTTCCCACCAGACAAAGGCTCTGGGTTAATCTGTCCCAGAAATTACATTTCCAGTTCATGAAAATAATTGTGTTATTACATTCTGTGTTATGGGTTTGGTGCACTATTCTAAAATATGCATGTTTAATTTATTGATATACCAATGGTTACATGATAACTTGCGAAAAGGAATAATTCATTCAACTTTTCACTAATTTCCATAATCAATCTATCTTTATTTGGTGTTACTTACTCTACTATCTTTGAATGCAAATAAGCACTCGATACAAATAAAGACTCATTTCTTTTCTTTTTCTAGGTGACTTCCTCAGTCTTTATCCTTCCTATATCAAGTTAACTTGATCTTTGCTTCTTGAAACTCTCTCTCCCTTGTTGCTGTTGATATTTTAATAGACTTTATATCTTATACCAGTCTTAGGTTCAAAGCAAAATTAGTGGAAGGTATAGAGAGTTCTCAAATACTCCCTGCCCACACACATACATGGCCTCTCCTACTATCAACATTCCACATCAGAATGGTTCATTTGGTACATAATTATCACCCCAAATCCACTAGTTTACCAATTCACTCCTGGTGTACATTCTATGGGTTTGACAAACATATGATGACATATATCTCTCAGTATAGTATCATATAGAGTAGTTCCACTGGCCTAAAAAGCCTCTGTGCTCCTCTAATTTATCCCTCCCTCCCCTATGCCTCGGGAACCACTGACTCTTCTATTGCCTCCTTAGTTTTGCCTTTTCCAGAATGTCACATAGTTGTAACCATACAATATTTGGACTTTTCAGATAGGCTTTTTTCACTTAGTAATATGCATTTAAAGTTCTTCCCTATTTCTTCATGGCTTGATAGCTACTTTTAGTGCTAAGTGAAATTTCATTATGCAGATGTACCACAGTTTATCTAATCACCTACTTAAAGACATCTTGGTTGCTTCTCAGTTTTGGCAATTATAAATAAAGCTGCTATAAACACCTGTGTGCAGCTTTTTCTGTAGACATACGTTTTCATCTCCTTGGGTAAATATCGAGAAACTCAATTGCTGGATTATATGGTAAAATTACTATAACTTTTAAGTCTTAAAGTTACGTACCGTTAGTCTTCCAACTTTGTTCTTCAACATTGTGTTGGCAAGTCTGGGTCTTTTGCTTCTGCATAAAAACTTTAGCCTCAGTTTGTCAATATCCACAGAATGATTTACTGGAATTTTGACTGCAATTGCATTGAATTTATAGATCACATTCAGAAGAATGTGTACCTTGACAGTATTATCTTCCTATCCACGAACATGGGATATCCATTTATTTAGTTTTTTTTTTTTTATTTCTTTCGTTGGAGTGCTATAATTTTCCTCATATAGATCTTGTACATATTTTGTTAGGTTTAACCTAAGCACAGGCATACCTCCTTTTATTGTGCTCTGCTGTATTGCATATCACACATATATTATTTTTACAAATTGAATGTTTGTGGCAAATATCGGTGCCATTTTACCAACAGCATGTGCTCATCTTGTGTCTCTGTGTCACATTTTGGTAATTCTCACAATATTTCTAACTTTTTCTTTATTATTATATTTATTATGCTGATATGTGATCAGTGATTTTTGATGTTTCTATTTTAATTGTTTTGGTGCACCACAAACCATGCCCATATAAGATGGTGAACTTAATTGATGAATGCTGTATGTGTTCTGACTGCTCCATCAACTGGCCATTCCCTGATCTCTCTTCCTCTCCTCAGGCTTCCCTCTTCCCAGAAACACAACAATATTGAAATCAGGCCAATTAATAATAAGTGTTCAAGTGAAAGGAAGAGTCATGCATCTCTCACTTTAAATCCAAAGCTAGAAAAGATTATTTGGTAAGGATAGCATGTCAAAAACTAGACCCTTTGCTCCAAACCATTAGCTATATTGTGAGTGCAAAGAAAAATTCTTGAAGGAAATTAAAAGTGCTACTCCAGTGAACACATGAATGATAAGAAAGAAAAAATTCTTATTGCTGATATGGAGAAAATTTTAGTTGTCTGGATAGATCAAACCAGCCATGACATTGGTTTAATCCAAAGACTAATCCAAAGCAAGACCCTACCTCTCTTCAACTCTATAAATGCCGAGAGAGATGAGGTAGCTGCAGAGGAAAAGTCTGAAGCTATCAGAGGTTGGTTTAAGGAAGGAAACCATCCCCATAAAGTGCAAGGTGAAGCAGCAAGTGCTAATATGGAAACTGTAGACTGTTATCTGGAAGCTCTGTCTAAGATCATTGATGAAGGTGGCTTCACTAAACAACAGATTTTCAATGTAGAAAAAACAGCCTCATATTGGAAGAAGGTGCCATCTACGACTTTCACAGGTAGAAAGAAGAAGTCAATACCTGCCTTTAAAGCTTCAAAGGACAAAATGACTCCCTTGTGAGAGACAAATGCAGCTAGTGAGTTTAAGTTGAAGCCAGTGCTCATTTACCATTGTGAAAAGCTTAGGCCCTTAAGAATTCTGCTAAATTTACTCTGCCTGTGCTCTATAAATGGAATAACAAAACCTGGATCACAGCACATCTGTTTACAGCATGGTTTACTGAATAGTATAAGCTCACTGTTGAAACTTCCATCTCAGATTTCTTTCAAAATATTACTGTTCACTGACAATGCACCTGGTCACCCAAGAGCTCTGATGGAGCTGTACAAGAAGATTAATGTTGTTTTCATGTCTGCTAATACAACATCTATTCTGTAGCCCATGGATCAAGGCAATTTCAACTTTCAAGTCTCATTATTTAAGAAATAAATTTGGTATGGCAATAAGTACCATAGATAGTGATTCCTCTGATAGATCTGGGCACAGTAAATTGAAAACCTCTGGAAAGGATTCACCATTCTAGATGCCATTAAGAATATTCACAATTCATGAAAAGAGGTCAAAATATTAACATTAACAGGAGTTTGGAAGATATTTATTTCAACCCTCATGGATGACTTTGAAAGGTTCAAGATTTTGATGAAGGAAGTAACTGCAAATATGGTGGAAACATCAAGAGAACTAGAATTAGAAGTGGAGCCTGAAGACACGACTAAATTGCTGCAATCTCATGATCAAATTTTAATGGATGAAGAATTGCTTTTTATGGATGAACAAAGAAAGTGGTTTCTTGAGATGGATTATACTCCTGGTGAAGATGCTGTGAACATTGTTGAAATAACCACAAAGGATTTAGAATATTACATAAACTTAGTTGATAAAGTAATGGCAGTGTTTGAGAGGATTGACTCAAATTTTGAAAGAAGTTCTACTGTGAGTAAAATGCTATTAAATGGCTTCAGATGCTAAGAGAAATCTTTTGTGAAAGAAAAAGTCAATCAGTGTGGCAAACTTCGTTGTCTTATTTTATAAAATTGCCACAACCACTCCAAACTTTAGCAGCTACTACCCTGATCAGTCAGCAGCCAGTAACATCAAGCAAGATCCTCCATGAGCAGAAAGTTTAGGACTTGCTGAAGACTCAGATTATTGTTAGTATTTTTTTTAGCAATAAACTATTTTTGAATTAAGGTGTGTACATTGCTTTTTTAGACATAATGCTATTGCACATTTAATAGACTATAGTATAGTGTAATCATAACTTTTATATGCACTGGGAAACCAAAAATTTTGTGTGACTCACATTATTGCAGTGGTCTTTACCTGAACCCACAATATCTCTAAGGTATGTCTGTATTTCATTTTTTAGGATGCTAATATAAATGGCATTGTGTTTTAAATTTCAAATTCCACAAATTCATTGCTGCTATATAAGAAAGTGATAGATTTTTGTATATTAACCTTGTATCCTGCAATCTTGCTATAATTGCTTATTAGTACCAGTAGTTTTTTTGTTGATTCTTTCAGGTTTTCTTCATACACAATTATGCTGTTTGTGAATAAAGACAATTTAATTTCTTCTTCCCCCTTGATGTGGAGACCACTTTCTTTTGTTTTTTCTCCTCTTGGTCTCCTTGTTGATCTCTTCTTTTCAGCAAAACATATTGTTTTTCTCTGAAACTCATCGTCTAAAGCATATCCAATTCATCCATGGTAATATGCCCTCTACCAGGACTTCTTTCCTATGTATTCAACTTTTTAAGAAATTGACTTCAAATTTCAAAAGCCTGGAGCCCAAGTGTGGATTAAAAGAAATCTCAGACCGTATTTCTTTGCTTTCATACATTTAACTTACAGTGAATGTTAAAATGAATTTACCATAGCCAAAGATATTTCTGATGAAAAAATAAAATTTCAAATAAAAATAAAATTTCAAAACTCTTTGTTAAGCATACATGTTGACTTGACATATTTCATGGCTCTGATTAGTCAATGGAACAGTCTAGGTTGTAATTATCTGGACTAACCATTTCAATACCCTGAAAATAGTGAAACTATGCACAGAGGATAATTCAAACTTTTCAGTGTATAATTTCTCTTTAAAACAAAACAAAACAGTATTAGCATTTTATTTATAACAAAGCAAATGTCCTAGTCCAGGAAAACAAAAAATAACATATATAATTAAAAGACTTCCTTTGATCATACAACCTTAATTTTTCTCTACTGTAGCATATATTCTCAATTTTCAAGAACATAAAATATTGGTTCCTGGTGGTGGGTAAAAAAAAAAAAAAACAACTTAGAGTCTTAGATATTATAATGGTTTATGAATGGTTATGGAGTAAGTTGGTCTCCTCATTAAATATGACTGGTGTCTTTATAAGAAGACAGCCATGTAAAGAGATAGAGACACAGAGAGAATGCCATGTGACGCATCTACACACTAAGGAATGTCAAAAACTATAAGCAACCTACCAAACCTGGAAAAAGGCAATGGAGGATTCTCCCCTACAGGTTTCAGAGGGAACATGGGTCTGCTAACACCTTGGTTTTGGACTTTCAGCCTACATAACTGTGAGACAATAAATGCCTGTGTTTTTAAACCACTCAGTTTGTGGTACTTTGTTTTGTTTTTTTGTTTTTTGTTTTTTTTTTGCAATAGGGAAACTAGTGATTTATTTAAATTCA
>NW_012139413.1:2566160-2592884 GCF_000956105.1 Propithecus coquereli | reverse complement strand
TACAGACCAATATCCCTCATGAATATAGATGCAAAAATCCTCAACAAAATTTTAGCAAATAGAATTCAGCAGCACATCAAAAAACAATTCACCATGACCAGGTGGGCTTTATTCCAGGGATGCAAGGCTGGTTTAACATATGCAAATCTATAAATGCAATTTGCCACATAAATAAAAGCAAGAACAAAGACCATGTGGTACTTTGTTTTGGCAACCCTAGGAAAGTAATACACATTCTTTCACTCATTTATTCAAATGCTAATCCACAAACATTTTGCCTCCTCCATCAATCTTCTCATCAGCTTATTCCCTTCAGGACAGCTCTTCTTCCCTTCCCATGCAGGAGGCCTCTTCAGTGGTAGCCATCTGGAGCTCTCTGAGTATTTTGGGAAATATAACAGTAAAGCTGGTAGGGATATTTAAAGTCATTTAATCTAAATGCTACTTTTTACCTGTGGTAAAACTAAATCTTAAACAGGTTAAGGAACATGATGATTTATTTTGGACAAAAGTCATTCTTGAACATGGGGCCCCAGACTACAAGTTTGTGTGTGTGTGTGTGTATGTGTGTTTCCAGCATGCTGGTTTTACAGGCAATCTGGGTTTAATGTAACTTTATTCACTTCAACAAAGGCAATTTATTATTTGTCTTACAAGTATTTATTTGATAGTATGCCTTTATTAGAAATACATTTCCAAATGTGAAAATAAATGCTTTGTCAGACTTTCTACGCAGATTTTAAGGGATCAGAATAGATGACTACAACTATAATACACTTCCTTCTGGTCTTGTTAGTATGCCCTGGATGATTAATTCAGTATGAAATCATTTCTGGCAGTGCTAAGAATGAAGGGGGAGAATCTTCCATGAAATCTTATTCCCAGAAGCATTTACTCTGGGTCTTCATTCATTCATTTTTAGTTTTCATAATGAATTTTCTTTCCTTATTCTCGAGAAAATAATCCTCTCAAGGGGGCAAAATAATCCTTACCTATTACAAAGAAAATTTACTATGGGAACACAAGATATTTTAACCTCTTCCATTGTTACATTAAGGGTTTCATATCCTTGCTCATTATCCAATGCTGCCCTTGGTTCATGCTTATACTCCTCCTGAAGTAGAATAGAGTGAGAGAGAGAAAGCCTTGCACTTCCCCCAAGATGGTGGACTGTGTCACTAACCATGGGCATGCCTCAAGTCATATGCTCTAGGGTTTGCCTTCCAAAGCATGAGGTTGCACTCCTCATCTCTGTTCTCAGATAAAACTAATAAAGTGATAGTATGGAAAAGCTCATGCTTCAAGGAACCTGACACACTATGTTTAATGCATCAATTTTATTCATTCGGTAAATATGTATGGAGAGCAAGCCATATGCAAAGCACTGTTTGGTCCTGAGGAAACAACACTAGAAAAACACAGATGTAGTTTTTGCTTTGACGTGGTTCTAAACTTGGTTGAGAAGATAGGCATTAAATAAGAATTAAGTGTGTGCTGCGTCATATAAAGAAATTGAGGGTACTAGAAAGGTATAAAATGTGATTGGTGAGTCATGTGGTAGGCTGCCTATTTTAGGGCAGAGAAACAGGAGGTTTCTCTAAGAAAATTATGTTTAAGTTAAAAAGCACAGGATGCATAGCAATCAGGTAAGCAGGTAGGGTCAAGTTGGGAAGAATTATTACATTAAATGATACCATCCAGTTTAGAGGGAAAGTTACATTCCCCTTGCTTTACAAGGTGGCAAAAAACTTTAGAAAAGGTCTTGAGTAAGGCTATCACTAGAGTTTAGAATATTTTTGGAAAATCAGTTGAAAATTCTTTACCCTGGAAATTTATTATGAATGATGGGGAACAATTCATACTGGTATCTTCTCTTTAAAAAAACCTCATGGAAATAGCAACAACAGTGCTTCTATAATAGATACAGTGGTTTATAATAGATAGCCTCTCAATGCAAATTATAAAATTGTGTGGTTGTCAGGATATTTTCTACAAAAGGAAAAAAATCTGAAGCAGCAGTTCCCCCAAATGTGGTGACAGCCTAGTCATAAAATAACATCCTACTTCATTGTTACAAATATATGAATCATTTCAGTAGTTTACTGTGAATATTTTTTTACCACTTATAAGAAACAGCTGCTACAGCTAGATGAATGATTAGCTGCAAAGTAGATAACAATTTCATTCTTAAGGATTGCTTTCCGAAGTACCCCAATTTCACCCTTTACTTCATTCAGGTGCATGCATAATGACATAAGAGGTCATTTCCAGAATTTTCTGGGTCAGTAGGAACAAATTCTTGAGGAGGCCCATGAGATAAAGATTTTGCCTCTTTTCAGAATTTGAGCATTTCATTGAAATCATTCCATCCCGTTTTCAAAGAGTTTCTTCCCTCCTCCCCTATCCCCCAGAACATATCTTCAAGGTTAATGTTTAAGTGTTAATTAAGCCTAGCCATCTTTTAAGAGATAAGTAAGTAAACAGGCTAGTCATGATAACAAGGTTTCTAAGAGTGGACATAAAGGAATGTTAATGTATCTTTCATAATGGAAACGACACACTTATAATCCTAGAGTTAAAGTAACTATGGTTACAAAGCCTTGTGCTGCCTTACCTTCACTTGGTTCCTTTCACTGGGGATCCACCTCTGTCATCAGGAGAGAGTCTCCTTGTGCTAATGGCACTCAGTTTGTCATCATGGGAATACAGAGATTAAACACCATATGAATTGAGAGTGTAAATTTTTTTTATCTACTTGAGAAGTGTCTTTTCAAGAGGGAAGACTTAGTCAACAAAGAAGAAAGAAGTGCTCTCAATTTAAACTAACTTTTAAAATAAAAAACATTGGCTTTCCATTGTACCTAAAGCATTTTGTTATCAATGGTTACCTGGCCAATGTTTCAAATCTCTGTAGCTATCCTCCCAGTGTTGGCTAAGTGCTTTAAAAAGAATCTCTGCAGGTACTTAGGGTGATGAGATCAAAAAGAAGATATTATCAGGATAGAATTTAGAACACTGGATTTAAGATGAACTGCTGGAGACATCTTCTCAAAGAGTGTTAAGGACATAGAAAATTGTTCAAACCGTAACATTACAAACAAAGCTGGGTTCAAAATTATTTACATAATCCATTTTCTAAAAATGATATAAAATATATAAAGATGAAAGGAAGAAAATGAAAATGTAAATAATGGTAATAGGGATGGGATTATGAATGATTTGCCAAAATAAACATATATTACTTAAACAATCAAGGAAAAATTAGTAACTTTTATATAATAATGTATTTTAAGCCACAGCTACAGCTTTGACAATTACAGAAAGGACTTAATGTTCATCTGGAATACCTTCAGAGGAAGTTGGCAAACAATATCAGGAGCTATTAAAGCCCTGATGATTTTTTTCCTAGAGGAAATAGAATTATGAAACATGGAAGCTAGCTTAAACCATTTGAAGGACTGTCAAGTAGAGGAGCATCAAGACTTACTTTCCAAAGACTAGAGGTTCTATGGAGACATTTGTCTTAAGAAAGACATTTCTAGCAACAAAGAAACGGATTGATATTCAAGAATTACTGAAAGTTTTCCAGAAGGGACTGGGTGGATATCAGACATAAAAATGACTGCTTCACTGATTGAGAACTAAGACTGTGGGGTTTTTAAGATAATTTTTGACCCTTGGATTCTATTATTTTACACATTGTCAACATATTTGCCCAATACTCTAGAGCTTAGAGGTCTTACTTTTTCTTTTCTTCTCTTTTCTTTTTTTTTTTTTCTTTTTTTTTTTGAGACAGAGTCTCACTGTGTTGCCCAGGCTAGAGTGCCGTGGCGTCATCCTAGCTCACGGCAACCTCAAACTCCTGGGCTCAAGCGATCCTCCTGCCTCAGCCTCCCGAGTAGCTGGGGCTACAGGCATGCGCCACCATGCCCGGCTAATTTTTTCTATGTATTTTTAGTTGTCCAATTAATTTCTTTCTAATTTTAGTAGAGACAGGGTCTCGCTCTTGCTCAGGCTGGTTTCGAACTCCTGAGCTCAAACGATCCGCCCGCCTCGGCCTCCCAGAGTGCTAGGATTACAGGCGTGAGCCACCGCGCTCGGCCTCTTCTCTTTTCTTTTACCCACCCGACTCCTACCTTCCTCCTTCCTTGACAGAAAGTGCTGACTTTCTGGGCAAGGAGTCACTGGGGCAAATTGTCCTTGAGAAGGATGCTGAAGAAGCAGCAAATTGTTCATGATAAAGTCTCTGATTTAAATAGAATCAGAAGTTACGGAAAACCATGACTTGTCTAATTTACCACAGTGTATTAATCATGTACTCTAAGTAGTAGGTCAGGGCCATTGGCTTGGGCTTCCAAGGGCTTGAGACAAATCAGAGAATAAGATGGGCTCGATTTCTATATATATTCATCTGATCACACATTTAGACATGAACTATGGTATCCATTCTTTTTTTTCATTCCATTACTTTCCATGTTATCTTACTTGGAAAGGGTCAAAGACATTCTCTGTACAAACCTTCCCAAACATTCCAGTCTCCTTGTTTGAGATGTTCCTGTGTGATTCCCCAATGCATGTGACATCCTTATCTCTCACTGACTATGGGTAGGAAGCAAACATTCTTATAAACCATACTTTCAGGAACCAAACAAATAGTGCTAGAAACTTTTGTTCCAGACACCAATGACCATTTATCTTCTAATAAAAAGAATTTGATAAAGATATTTACAATTTTAGGCAATTTAAATATTTAGAAAACCTATTCTACTCAAAAGCATATAAATACTAGAGGGCTGATTCAGCTGTTTGGGTATGTTTCTTTGATAGTATTAAAAAGGTGGATTTCTTCTACTTTGTTTCTGGAATATAAAGACATGTCATAGAAGGGAGAACTATAACATCCAGGACTTAGACCAGCTTTCTGCGTGCATTAATAAAGGGGAGAAAAAGTAATATCTTTTCTTTGCCCATCATAAAATTTATATCTAAGATCCTTATATCAAAAGACTGATTTATAAGAGAAAAGCATAACAAATTTATATAACCAAAGTTTTACCTGACATGGAAACCTTCAGAAATGAAGACCCAATGACAGAGGAAAAACTGTATATTTTATAGACAGTGGTGTAGAAGTATGATTGGAGGACAAAAAGTTACATGCTTTAATGGTAATAAACTGGATAGAACTTAGCAAGCCTTGTTGGTTCAGATTCCTCTCAGCCTCTCTAAGAACTGTAACATTCCTTTCCTCTGGTTATAGGGCAGAACACCGGTCACATGAGGGTCTTCAGGGGAGCAGGGAGGGAGAAGGTCAGAGAGTAACTTTCTGCTTCTGTATTTTTTTCAGTTTCCTCCAGCTTAAAATACTCATTTGCCAAATTACCATATTTTAGAATACTGTGTTCTGAGCTCTGATGGTGAGAATGCAAAGTCTGTGTGCCAGTATTATTATTGTTAATGGTATTACTATTAGCAGGTGAAATTTATATTCTGTAGTTCTAATTCTACATGTATTTATTGAATATCTGTATGTTTCAGGTGCTCTGCTTTTCTTTTCATTTAAACCACTTTATAACTCTGAGTGAGGAACTTTGTCTATGTCCAGATGAATAAAATGAAGTTCGGAAGATTAAGTATTTTGCCTGGATCACACAGCTGCCCAGAGGTAGAGCTGGGGTGCAAACCAAGGTTTTCTGACTCTAAGACTGAGGCAAGGAATTTTTAAAATGTCTTCACCTGCTTCATACATAACTACCCAAACAACCTGTACTGCTTAATAATAATAATATGAAAATGTCCACAGTAACATGGAAGGTAGGTAGGACACAATTATTCCCTTCCTGAGAGAGACATGTTAAACTACTGGCCGACATCACTCAATTGGTAAAGGATGAATGTGGGATTCAAAGTTATGCTTCTGCTGAGTTCTGCTCCATCCCATTGTGAAGACCTATGCTTGAAGTATAATGTCCCTCTAGGAGAACAATGGATTTTAATAGCCACAAGCCCTAAATAGCTTTGATTGTTTGCACTGTCTTAGCCTTTACATGATGCACATAATAATGAATTTTTCTCAGTATAGAGGCTCTTTCTTTGTTAACTATTTAATTCCTGAATGAATGGGTTATATTTCAAATGATCCTATTAGTAGATAAGGAAGAAAATCAGTTGTCAAAGTGGAAGATCTAAAATTGAGTGAGAAGATGCTGATCAATAAGAAGAAAGAACAGGCGTTTGCTCTTTTTTCTACATTCCTTCAGACTGGAATATGAAAGAGTGACACTCTTGTTTTGGTGAACATGTGCTAAAGAAAACAGAAAAATCCAGTCAAGTTGTTCACTGAACCTCATGAGTATATGGAGAAATGTTTACTTGTTATGAATTAAAAATGGAATTCTAGTCCCCTTAGACTATGAGCCAGATTTCAGAAGAAGAGGCCAGCATAAGCCTACTTGTATTATCTAATCATTCTCTCTTCTGGGAACACTCTAATTTAGCTAAAACCAGGATTTGGATTTGGCCTAGCTATAAATTAAAAGAACACTATGTGGCTATGCAACTCTGCTCAAGAGTTTATTTGCCCTTACATTAAAAAATAACTCAAGTTACTCTCAATGGATTCATTAAAAACCTGATTTTTCCACTTTATAGCTATTTTGCCTGGCAGATAGGATCTGTTTTTTTCCTTATGCTGCATTTTTTAACTAAGTATATATGGTGGGATAGCAGTGTATGCTCCCGCCAACAAAAAAGCCACATGCATATTTCAATAAAATTGCATTATTTGGCATCTACTGTTCACATATGTTCATTTGGCTATTGCTTGTCTGAGCCAATTGTAGCCACAAGGGGAGTGGGTGTTTGAAATTTAAACAAGAAACTCTAAATTTTGTAAGAGAGAAGAGACCTCCTGACAGGTAGATCAGTCTCTAATTCATTTTTAATGCAGTTGACAATTCCATAAATCATTTTCTTCTCTCCATTATGTGCTAGCTTCTGTGCTAACAGAAGCCTAAAAAGAAAGTTTCTTTATACTTTTGGGTAGGGCTAGGTACGACTCTTTGAATGAGCCTTTAAGGATGAATAACTTTGCCAAGAAGAAAATAAAGAGCATTTCAAGCAGAGAGAATGCACGGAGGTGTGGTGAGTTCAGGGGCAGGGCAAGTTCTCCTATGCGGCTGAAGGGCACATGGTGAAATGGATGTAGAAACAAGGATTGGAAGGGCCTGGTAGAGAAGGCGGATTTCTTGCTATAAAAAGCCATTTTTAAAAGTTTTAAAGTGAGGAATGTAAGCTTTATCCCCATGAATACTGGGAAATGGAGTACTATAACACTTTCCCAAAAATGTGAAGAGAAAAGCTGATGTCATCTTTTCAGCAAAGAATGTTTGGAGCAACACATAGGTCTGGAGTTAACTGAACAGGTAACTAGGGGCAAAATTTATTTGGAAATGCAGTTATGAAGCTAAGAATCAAAATATGTAATACTATAGTCACCTTACCAAATAAATTTTTTACCATTCTGATTTTTAAGAATTTGATTGGGGGTTGGGAGAGAACAGGAAAAAGATGGACTTACCATAAATGTTTTTTGGTATAAAGTTCAGGTCACTCAGAAATACTATTTTTTAAAAATCACTGTTTAGATACATATTAAAGAAACAAACAAACAAAAACACATATTTTTTATGCACCCTCCAAAAAAGTGGTTGACAATGTGACTATCCATGTGCCTTGCTTAGCATTTAAAGTATGAACCCACTCTAATTTGGATTTATCAAAATTGTGTTCTTTTCCAAAATTTTCAGCTATAGGTTTTCATCCTATAATGGTAGTGTTTTAGTATGGCATGCATGCTATAGTCAAGAACTTGGCCTCCACAATCAGGCAAACCTGAGCTCTGCTCCACTTAGGAGCCACATGACTTAAGCAAGTTATTAGATTCCTTTAAGTCTCAACTTTCTCAATTGTTTTTTTTTTTTTTTTTTTGAGACAGAGTCTCACTATGTTGCCCCGGCTAGAGTGCCATGGTGTCAGCCTAGCTCATAGCAACCTCAGACTCCCGGGCTCAAGCGATCCTTCTGCCTCAGCCTTCCAAATAGCTGGGACTACAGGCATGCGCCACCATGCCCGGCTAATTTTTTCTATATATTTTTAGTTGTCCGATTAATTTCTTTCCATTTTTAGTAGAGACAGGGTCTCACTCTTGCTCAGGCTGGTCTCGAACTCCTGAGCTCAAACAATCCACCCGCCTCGGCCTCCCAGAGAGCTAGGATTACAGGCGTGAGCCACCGCGCCTGGCCATCAATTGTTAAATAGAAAAATTGGACACCTACTCATATCTACCAGATAGTTACTATGAAGATTAAGTAAAATGTTTGAAAAATGCTTATTATGGTGTCTGATATATACTAAAAACTTGATAAATGCTATTAGGCAATTATATAATTATTATTATCACTCAAAGATAAACATGCATAATCAGTTTGAGATAAAAATCTATAAAAACAACTTTATCTACACACTCAAGCCAATTGACTCAGTGCCTGTTCTTGATTAAATAATGATGAAAAGTGTAGTGATATTAACATACACAAAATAATTTAGTGTTTAAGAAATATTCTCTCATGAACAAATAATTTGGGTTTTGCAACAATCCCATGAGTTGGAAAAGATAAAATACTCTTATGGCTTACAAAGAAGGGAGGCAGGTGGAAGAGGGGGAAGAAATCACTATAAAACATCCAAGAGAAAAATATCTATAAAATTCATTCCAGAATAGATCAAGGACTTGAAGAGGAAAGAAAAGCCTTTCAAAAAAATTATTTTTTTCACAATAAATACTTTCAAATAAGCAGAGCAAAAAAAAAAAAAGAACATCATGGCAGCTAGTGAATTGATATTGTCAAGTCAAATGATGGGTATCTAGCAAATATCAGACTAATTTAACTTTTTTTTTTGAGACAGAGTCTTGCTTTATTGCCTGGGCTAGAGAGTACAGTGGCATCATCATAGCTCACTGCAACCTTAAATTCCTGGGCTCAAGTCATCCTCCTGCCTCAGCCTCCCAAGTATCTAGGACTACAGGTGCACAAGACCACACATGGCTAATTTTTCTTTCTTTTTTCTTTTTCTTTTTTTAGATACAGGGTCTCACTCTAGCTCAGGTTGGTCTCAAACTCCTGGCCTCAAGCAATCTCTTCTCCTCAGCCTCCTGCAGTGCTAGCTAATCTTTTTTTATTTTTTTTTTTGGTAGAGATAGCTATTGATTTCTCAGGTTTAAACAATTCATCCCAAAAGTAATATTTCAGTTATAATCATAAGTCTTAATGCATAAAATTTAATATCATAAAAACATTTATTTAAAATGAGAAGAATTTTTATAACACACAAGTTTATTTTAGAAAGTATATTATTTAGGTTCTCTTTTTAAAAATTATACATGTATAGATTGCATAGATTGCAACACAGTTGCTATGTTTTCCTTTTGATCAACAAGCTATAATAGAGACATCGGAGTAATTATTCTCAAACTATGCAGTGGTGTGCTGCAAACTTGGAAAATGGATTCCACTGCTTAGTTGAATATGGTCAATTTTTCTTCAAGTTCACATTTAATTAGGTTTTCTTTTTTTTAATTAAAAAATATTTTATTGATAAAAAATGCTAACAATCATCTGAGCCTTCAGTGAGTTGTAATCTTTTTGCTGGTGGAGGGTCTTGCCTTGATGTTGATGGCTGCTGAGTGATCAGAGTAGTGGTTGCTGAAGGTCGGGGTGGCTGTGGCAATTTCTTAAAATAAGACAACAACGAAGTTTGCCACATCAATTGACTCCTTTTTTCATGAAAGATTTCTCTGTAGCATGTGATATTATTTGATAGCATTTTATCCACCATAGAACTTTCAAAATTGAAGTCAGTCCTCTCAAACCATGCCACTGCTTTATCAACTAAGTTTGTGTTATTTAAGGTTTCACCAATAAAAGTTCCTTTTTAGAAAGTGATGCCCAATAATTATTGTGTCTGACAAAGTGAATGTCCAAGTATTATCAAATATAGTGATGGAATTTCTCAGAAAGGTGATTGTGTCTAAGTGAACAGTTTATAAATTTTGTGGTCATGTATACTTATGTTTAAGACATTTGTATTATATGTATATAATAATAGTTTTAGTTTTCCTGACTAATATTGATTCCATATCATAGAATAAAATTAAAACTTCGATAATTCATGTTCTGCCTTGAGCACCATGATACTCAGATGTCCTGCCTCCAGATCAAGTTTAAGAACCACTGCTTTGGAAGTACTCACATATCCAAATCATTTATTTCTATTTAATTATTCTAAATTTCCTTGAATATATCTTGATTGAGTAAGTAAAATATAAGGCAATATACTTGATTAGTCAAATTTATAGAGAATAGATTCATTGATACCTTCTGGGGTTCCTATCATAAGTGTTCTCACACTAGTGGAAAAAAAAAATTAAATTAAATTAAATTAACAGCAACTGTTCCTTATGGCTACAAGAGAGATACTGACCTATAATACTTACCAGAGGTTTATTTGGCATTTATGTAATGAACTTAAAGGAAGAATTCATGTTTGTGTGAATTAAACCTGGAATTATATTTATCATTCATTACAGAAATTGATAGCTGTGTCAAACAAAGATACTGTTAAAATATGTTGATGAAATAGTCTTTTAAAATATAAAATATAAAGTTTGAATAATATATGCCAAAGAAGATATAAAAACTATTAAAGCTTAAGTAACGTTTCTCAAAAGACAGTGAAACCATTTCAGTATGCACTTTTCATCAGCTTCAATTCCTTATATCTGTGTTTAACTACTGCTCTCTGATAGAGTGTGGATATCTAATAAATGGTGACATGAGTTTGGAAGGTCTATAATGCTAAAGCTGGAATTCAAAGAGATTTCTATAAAGAAAAGCTACCTGACCCTCTTTGCTAAAAGAATTTCTCATATGCGTCAGAAAAGGGAGCAATCAAAAGGCATAAGAGACTTAAGAGACGAGGGATAAGAGATAAGAAAGTCTTGGATCTGTGATTTTTGTCATCATAGGGCCCAGTTCTCTGAGCCTCAGTTTCTTTGCTTATAAAAAAAAAAAGGTCTAGTGGAGCACTCAAGTCTCTTCCAATTCTGCACTTTTATGATTGCAAACATGTAAGATTCTCAATTTCGTAAGTGTTGCTACTTTGTATTGTTTGGTTATCTAACATATAACATAGCTAGGACAAAGTATTCCAAATTATGAACAGAGGTTGTATTTTAGCTTGACCCTATATGAGTTGAGATTAGATTTATTTCCTTATTTATTAATTTTTAGATTTAAATAGAGGTCTATAAAAATCATGTTGAACAGCAGGTATATTGAAGTGAGAAAGAAGACTTTCCTGAATATTACAGTACATATATCTATTTGTAAGGATTTGAAATTTTTAATATCATTTTAACAGAAGATATCTTAAATATATCTTCCCAAAGGAAATTCCACTAAAGTTTTCACCACCATAAATAAGTCTGTGTGTGTGTGTGTGTGTGTGTGTGTGTGTGTGTGTGTGTGTGTGTGTTGGAGAGCTGTGGGATAATTTATGTTAAATATTTTATTTAATAAATAATACAAAATTCATTAGCCAAAAATATATAGAGCATAGCTCTAGCATTATTAGAATCCTCACACTTCAATCATGACCTGACAATTTATGTAACCATTTAGTGATTCTCAAAAAGGAATTACATTTATTCTGGTGTGCTATTAAACATTCTCTCTTTGGAATTTTTAATGCATTTAAATAATCCCCACAGGTTATTCAAAATATGTTATGTGAAACTTCTATAAAATGCCCAGATGTTAGCAAAATTTAGGTCTTTTATTTTCTAACACCTATTTCTGTATAACTTTTATAATTTTCCATTTAAAAAGAACACAGTCACATCTTCCTAATTGTCCTTAATGTTTGTAGAAGTTCTTAATTTCTCATATTAATCAGACAGGCAAGATAAGCAAATCTCTTAATAGAGCTTCCTCAACATTTTGCTTTGTATTTCCAAAGATCCATTTTGAGAAATGCACACTGGCTAATACAAGATCCATGGGAAACTAAGAAGTGACACAGGCCTTGCTTAGATTTCTCTCAAGCAGTTACTGTTAAATAAAAACATCATAAAAATGTGTGATTAGGATACCCAAACCAAGGATGTTCCTGAGGGCTCACTGTACATTATTTGTAGACACTTATCTCTATTTTTCACAAAAAGTATTCCTTGAGACACCAGTTTTCCAAAGCACTTCTCAAAAGACAAACTCCTAGTTAAACAATTTGGAATGTTGTATATACTGTCTTTCTATTTGAAATTCACAAATCACAGGAACATATTGAATTTCTGAGTATTGTGGAGAGTTTCCCAGTTGTTGGTGTAATTGACTATGAAATCCAACCAATTTTTCCTTCTCCCCGCTCTTCTCCTTTATTAAATATTACTGATTTGTAATTCCATCAAACACTCATTATGAAAACATTGCCTCAGACCAGAGCGGAGTCCAGGGAACAGAAAAGAGTAAAGGAAAAGAGTAAAAATCTGGGAAATCCATGAGAATTGTTTCAAATAGAATCACAAGTTCTATTACCGTTTCGTAGAGCACAATGTTTACCACTGTTTCACGCTTTTTCAGCATGTTCACAAACATGATATAGTAATGAGCTGCAACTATGATATACTTAGTAAAAATGACTTGCTCTTCCAGTCTTTTGACATTCATAAAAAGTATATTATTGGTATAACTCTGCTTAAATGTGAGACATGTCTTTGTTGCAGAAATGCCTAGTAAATAGAAATAAATTTATAGAAAGTATGTTTTCAAATAATCAAAGTTTTCAAAGAATGTGAAAAATTTCAGCAGTGCAGGCAGTACACTAGTTATGATATTCAATTAGATCAATATCTTGAACCTGAGGACTCTGCATGTTACTCAATTGTCATCAAGAAGCTCTTTCTATATTAAAAGAATTTTTGGTGATTGTAACACAATATGAATGCACTTAATATCACTGAACTGCACACTTAAAAACGGTTAAGATGGTAAATTGTACATTATGTGTATTTTGTCACAATTTAAAAAAACAAATCTTGTTTTGAGACGCCACTAAAATAGGAAGACTTTTTTAAACGTTTGTGAGAAAACCAGATTTTTAAAAGTATCTAAAATCCCTCCTCTGTCACTGGGAAACACTTATCCCCACCGAAAGAGAAAGTAGTAATGGATGTTGTAAAGAATGAAACAGTTCTCAGAACAGGAGGAATATTCTCTTATTTTTCTCAACTTCTGCTGCCTAAATCCCCCTAACATTAGGGCTGCAACAACAGCTTTGAATGTGAACTTCTCCTTTAACTGCAAAGAATAATATAGTTTTCTATAACTGTGAAATGGCATTTTTTGAGTTTTTAAAAAATATTTTAATTCCTATAGTGGCTTTAAGAGTAAAACCTGCTGTGTGAATTTAAGGTTAGGTAGAATACATTTGATTTATTAAAGTGTGCATTAACATAGGAGAATTAACAAATTTATGAGAGATATACTTAGGAAAAGATTAATGGACTATAAAAGTATTGATGAATTATAAAACTGAACTTACAGCTAAGAATATTTAAAAACATTGTTCTTGTTGGCTAATATAGTCTCTTGTTTTAAGTTTATGAGAACGGGGAACATATCCATCTTGTTCACTACAATTTTTTTCATGGCTAAAACAGTGTCTAGTGTAGTAGGCACTTAATAAATATTTTTAGACGACTTAGTAAATTCAAGATGAAGTTAAAATGTAGAAAATTGCATTTTAGGCAATGGTTAAAAAGCATCACTGATGAAGGCATTTTTCAGTCAACAAATGATTTAAAATATCACCAATTGACCATTTAGATATTAATCAGTCACAGGTTCCATTATTCATCAAATATATGCTAAACGCTGTTTTCCAAATTCATTCAAATCTCTCATATGGAATTTTATTCACTAGCCAATACTCCACATTTCAAGAGACCAATATTGTCAACACTTAAGCACAAGCACTTAATATCCAGTTCTTCAGAGGACTCATTTTGTCTATTGGACTATTGTTGAACTTTTCTCATGAAGTCTGAGCGATAAAAATATATTTCAAAATTTTCTTATATTCTTTTTAATTTTAGGTATTAATATGCAATTTTCTATATATTCTTAAGACATCTAATAGATGAAAAATACCTAAAAATGTTAATATAAGTATTTGACTTAATATTCTTCAAAATTTGAATTATTTGCACACAAACATTAAAATGAGAGATGCTTAAATGGTGTTTCATGTAATTCTGATGTAAGATTTAGAGATAAATAGTCTGTCAATACATGGAAGAATATAAAAAAGGTATCTGCTACTTTGAAATATATATGTTAGACTTTAATTATTGGTATTTGAGTTTTTTAATCTAGAAAAATCTAAAATATAAACAGGAAAAGTAGAATACAGTTTCCACACGATTAGCTAAAAGAGACAAAACTTTGAAATCTATTTTCAAAGCTCAACTACTTTGATTTTTTTTCTATTACAGAACCATGAAAAGTTATTTCAACTGAATTGCATACATAACTCCTAGAGTGTAGACAGTTGCTATTATTTGTTCACTTCATCAAAATGCTCTTTTAAATTCTTGCTACATCTGTATTACCAGGTCCTGGAGAAAGCAAGGTGAAAGAGGCCCAGGAGAGGCCAAACCCTCTTTGCTATTTCTAACAAAGGAAATGCCATTCTTGCCACTAACTCTTGGAATGATTTCCAAGTTCTCTAAAAATAATTTAACCTGTGTCAAGTAGCTGTCTCATCTGGAAAACTCAATAAATGAATGTAGAAAGAGTTAGAAAGAGTAGGGAAAAGTTAGGTGTTATACTGAAATGGTATATCCCAGGCATGTTGGATTGAACCTCCAAATTAGCCAGCACACTTCCATACATCTGCTTGCTTTTCTTTAAACTTGAGCTATATTATTGCAGAAAAGCATAATAATCCCCACTCTGATCTTGTATTTCAAATGAAAGAGCTTGAAACATCATAGCAGTGGCACCTTTGTAAAGAGGTTAAATATTATGGGTGGATGAATTTCTTTTGAGGGCCAGTATTTCCATATTCAAAGGACAGACTATACAGGGAAGAAAAGTAGGAGGAATAACACATAAAATATTTCTATCCCACAAAAAGGATCCCAATTTTACACTGAACTTTAGCTTAGCTAAAGAAGACATGCCTATTGAATCATACCTCACTTTGAACAATAGTTGGATTCTTTAAAATTATGTGCAAATTATTTCTTGTCAGCCAAATCATACTTCATTGTACCTGAATAGCTGTTTGCATGGAAAACCTCAGGTAAATTCTTATGCAATGCCAAAGTGAACAGCATCCTTTATTTATTTGTTCAAAAAAATGGGATATTTGCATAATTTTCCTAATCTGAAGCATTTTTAACATGGTAGTTATTAAACAATAAAATTTAAATTGCATTGTTTGACTGCAAGTAAATTATATATTTTTTAACTCTCTGGCTGTTAAATTACTTAAGATTAACATTTATTATACGTTGGTCCACACATAAAATATTGTGTATAATTATTTTCATACATCTACTAGTGTCCTTAAACAGAAGAACTGGGATATTTTTAGGAGGGATAATTCTCCATTGTTTACTAACTTTTGTAGGGTACCACCTAAATCAAGACTTTTCAAGGTAACCAAAAGTACAATGGAAATATTCTGGATTTTAAACAGTTTTCTATCTTTATTTTTAATATGAACGACAATGTATAAAAATTTTGTAAAGCCAAAGGCTATGGTAACTTGCATTAGTTCTTGCTGACTGGTATAAGGATGAAAGTGAAACTCAATTTGTCTAAAGGGACATGAGACAGTGCAAATATAGGTTCGTGCTATAACTTTCCCACTCTCATATTTTGTTTGTGTTTGGGGTGAAAAAGGAGATGAGAGGAGATAATATGTGGAATATACACCATTTGCCAAGAACCTTGTTTAACATTTTACTAAGGTTCTCACTTCTAAAAAGTTAAGTAATATACAACAAGAAAGAATAGCCAAAAGAAGTCCCTTATTTTTTTCCTACCAAATGTAGATTTTTTCTCATCTGTCTTAATAGAGATGAAATCTCTAGTAATGAAGAGAAGCCTGGGTTCTTGTTCTTTTCCCTGTTTGCAGTCATGATTTTTACAAGGGTTTTAATATGAAGGGAGCCCAGAGGGGGATGACAGCCCAAGAGAGATTGCTGTTTTTATTTACCTTATTCAGTCTGAAGTTTAGATGGTGATAGTTGAGAGAAGCTTGAAAAATAGTAGGTAAGAAAAAGGAGCAAATATTGAGTATAAAGGATAGTTTTCGGTTGCTTTTTAGTAATAATTAGAATATTAATTACTGATAAAAATAGTTAAAATGCTCTGAAACGTAAAACTTCCATTCCAATACTGGAGAAAAAAAGGTAAATTGATTGCATCTCTTTCAAGAATAAAATAAATTTATAACTAATCTCTTAGGAAGTGATCTCATTAAATATTTTATGTCATTTAATACATTAAACTTTGCATGGCTGCCCATTACAAATATGCTGTAGCTCTGCTAAAAAGTGCTGAGAAATAGGAAGATAAAGGTTAAGTAACGATGAGACACTGTACTGAATTGATAATACCAAGTATTTTTCATAAATGCTTCAGTCAGTTCTATCCTAAATGAATTTTGATTTAAAAGCCACTCTAAAAATTTTGAATAAATCAAATATCTAGTCATATAATTTCAGTATTCTCTATTTTTATCCTGTAACGTAACAACATTACCAATCAAGAAAGTTATTGCTCGCTAATGTGAATTAACCAGTAATCTGAAAATTTAAATGGCTTATAAACACTTGAGAGCAAAAATAAAATTGTATTATATTTAGTGTCGTATCTTTCTTGGGCTAATCACAGTGTTCATCTCATGCTACAAACAGCTGGACAGCTGTCCTAAATGATGAGAATTTGAGTTAAGATTACCAATATGCAATAACGGCGTGATTCCAAGCAGGTCCTAATTTATGGGAAGTTTGAGTCCCCCAGCATAGGCTAAGCCCTAGCCTCTATCACTTCTACCCACTTTTTTCCTGTCTTCCATACAGTGACAGGGAAAATACCAGTAAGCATTTTGATGATTCACTATAAATGTGCATGTCATACTTTTACCCTGATCTTTATGTGGCAAAAGTCTGAATAGTCTCCTATACCAAAATTCATGTTTGAAATACTATACATTAGCAATCTGGAGCAAAGTTAGCTAGGAAGAAGAATACTGAGAAGAGATGAAATTTTAGACATTTCTAAAGGGGATCCAGCTTCTTAAGGGCCACAGAGGTCTTCAATGAATAGGTGTGAATATTTTAGTGCAGTCCAACCTGAACTGAAAAGCAGTTCTTATTTCCAAATTTAAATACCTCCTGTGCATATAAAAAAAAAGGTTCACTTATTAGTCCAAACGTTACTATGGTTGGGATCCTGAAAAAACATTCTCTTATTATTGGGTATGTTCTTCAGCAAAAGGAAGTTGGGAAGCTGAGGGTAGAGAATGGGACTTGTGCTTGGAAGCGATAAAATTGAGACATCCTGTTTCTCACCTCGCAACAGGCGAAGCTGGGCTGGAGATGGTTGAGTAAGTACATTTCTCTGCCAAAGTTAAGATGATAAATCGTGGATGAAATTCAATAAAATTCTATTCGGCAACAGAAAAGCTGTTAGTATTTGGTTACGAAGGGTAATCCAAACCACTTTCTTCTCAGGTTGGACCCATTCTGTTCACAAGGCAAGTGCAGCTCCCATTGAGAGGGCTGCAGTGAGCTCTGTGGATACGCTGACGCTTCAGAGTGCAGTTAGGTCCAAGCTGGCCTGATCCGCATTGCGTGAGGGAAAAACTAAAAATAAAATCAATTCAAATACGCTTTTTGAACACACTGTCTTCTTACTATTACTTCTTGAAATTCCATAAGATAATGCTAGACTTGAAAAAAATTCTATTTTACCATGTGGTGTCTTTTTCCCATGCTAAGGTGTGATGTAATAAAAGTAAGAACTTCAATGGAAAACGAGAGAGGAGGGTGGAAATGCAAAGAAAAGTTAGGGACAAAATTGAAAAGAGAAAAAGTCAGAGCAGCAACTTACATTTTTCAAGTGCCTTCTCAGAATTAGGTTACTTCATAGAGCTTTTAGCAATAGCATTATGAGGGACACAGGAAAAATGAATTAGTTGCCTTGAGGTCAAAAAAAAGGCAACACTCACCTTGAATGCACCATACATGAGACTTATCTTTAGGCTAAAAACATGGTTATTTGTGCTTATGTTGTTGAAAAGGAAATGGCTTTAAATTCAACTATTTTGTCTCCTAAAATATGGCAAAAGGGCCATAGGTCCCCTGTGTATCTGCTGTTGTAAAATTCTGCTGTATGTACTAAATGACTCTATCTTTAAATTGAATTGCAGTGTGCTTGCAATCATTAGAGAAATGAAGGGAGGTAGAAAAAAAAAGTGTTAGCTTTACCAAAATAACTAAATGTTAACTAAAAGGGGCCAGCCGGGGTGTTTGCTCTTAGTCTGATATCCAGCAGAGAATCAGCAGAGAATTAACAAACTCTATTTCCAAAGGATTGTGAAGATAAGGAGAAAGCCCAGCACAGCCCAGGGAAACAGAAAAGAGATTCATATTTCCTATTCTGTCAGAAAGAACTGGGAAGTAACTCAACTTACCAATGTTCAAGGACCAGAGAAATTTAACTGTGCAATCTTAACAGTCACCTACTTTCGCACATTTTTCAAAGTGGGCTTCTAATACGTCATCTCAGTTGATTCCAACACCTGTGAGGTGGGCAGGGCAATGAGTTAAACTTTCCCATTCTGTAGAGAATGGGAAAACTGAAGTTCGGTGTGGTTTAAGGGATTTTTTTCAATTGTTATATCCCTGGGAAATTACAGACCCAGATTTCTGAATTCTCATCTTGTGCTCTTTCCTCATTCTGCACTACTATATGGGAAGACATAAGCTTTCAAGCATATGCAGAAGAAAGTCCAAATAAAAAAGTGGAAAATGGGAAAGTGAAAATTTTGGAAATGTCAGTATGAACACGAAGACAGAGTAAATTCTGAGGCTTAGGGCAAAATTTTGTTAAATACTTACTTATTCCCTGCATATCCTCTTTGTTGGTTTGGAGATCGGTTCCCCTTTAAATACTCTCTGGCATTAAGAAAGTAAATTAAGATGTGGTCTAGCTCTCTTGCCTTAATTAACTAATTCAATTTTAAATATAAGATAGATAGAAACAGAAACCAATTTTGCAATTAATTATTTTTACAAGGGTTCAACATTAGCAAACAGTAACTCAACCCCTTCCTAAATGAAGGAACAACAGTTTCCTCCAGGAAGAAACTTTGGAGACAACGCAAATACTATTGTGAAATGAATCTTTTCGTTAAATCATCAAACTTTGTGAAAATTGATAACAAATTCTGTGTCATTTCAAATGTATTACAACATGCCCACCTCTGTCCAGTGTGTGGGAGGATTAGTTTAGTGGTAAGACTGAATTTTCTTGTTACAAAAAGAGCTGTGAGTCAGGATCTCTCCTGAGCAGTACAGAATCTGATTTTAATTTATAAAAATACCACATTTTCATGTTAATAATGATGTATATTTAAGACATCTGTTTGAATGTCTGCAAATGTTAATTTACCAATGGGGGGGAATAATCCAATAAAAAGTTGTTATATTCTTTTATGAATTAATATTATGGCTGTTTAATAGATCCTTTACCAGAGTTCAAGTTAAAATGAGGTCTTTTATCTTTATGGTGCCTGCATAGACACAGCTGTTCACAGTTAATATCACAGATGAACTGTGCCTAATTGAGAATAAAAATTCAAATAAAAGACCTCGTAGTACAGCTGTGTAGGCTGTGGTTACCCCAACAAGCTCATGACAAGAGGGACCTTGAGGTACCCATAGAGAATGCACACATTAATACATACGACCTACCGTCATGTGGCAATCTGCTTGTGGATAGTGAAAGAGACAATGTGATATAGGAATTTAGGTCACAGAGAGTAGAGTGAGCCCTTAATTTCCTTCCTGTTCCAGCTCTCTCAGTTTAGTGGCTAGTTTTAACCCACTTTTGAGTGCTATTCAATGGAACTTTCTGCAATGATGGGAACGTTTTATACTCCACTATTCAATATGGTAGCCGATAGCTGTATGTGGCCACTGAGTGCTTGAAATGTGTTACGTGTGATGGAGGAGGTAAACTGTAAATTAAACTATGTTTAAATTAAATAGCAACATGTTATTAATGGATACCATATTGGACTTTGCAAATAGACAAGCAAAATCAATCCCTATTCCTCTTACCCTCCTGAGAGTTGGAATAGTGGGGATATTAAAAGTCTATCTCTGAACCCAGACTGCCTGTTTCAAATTCCAAATCTGCCACTGACTTGCTGTGTACCCTTGGGCAAGTCACTTAATCTTTTTGTATTTCAGCTTCTTCATCTACAAAATGGGAATGGTGATGAGTAAAAGCCCCTAGTATAAATTAAAATGCCTGGCACGTAATTTGCACTCGATAAACATTAGTGGTTTTCTTTAACATTCGGGTAGGACCACAAATGTTATAAGCATTCTGTTCTTAGTGACCATTTCATTGGTGACACGTACTGAAGATGTTTATTCTGATGGATTTAGTTTAGACATGACAAGGTTCAGGTACTTCTGTCTACCATAACTCATGAAGACTAGTGAGAAGAGAAGCAAAAGTTTCTTCAACAGATATTTGCTGAAGACTATTATGTGCTAGACTTTGTTCTAAGCTTTTTTGATAAAAGAAATAAGCATGGATGATCCAACTCTCAAGAAGTTAACAGTGCAGTGTGACACCAGGATTAGAGATTTAAATGCTGCTGCTTTGAAACATCATCATCAATAAGGTCCTGGGTTGGAAGATCCCAAAAGATTCCAAGTCAATGTTCATAATACCTTGGCCATAGTCTATAAAGAATAGAAGAAGGGACAGGAAAGAATAAAACACTCTTGAGGAATGACTGGAGCTTCCTTATTCAGGACTACATACAGACATTCACATACACAGTATTATCCACTAATATCATTATACAAGATCTGGAACCAGAATGTCTGGGTTCAAATCTTGGTTCTGCCACTTACTAATTTTTTGTGCTCCAGCTTTCTCATCTGTCATATAGGATAAGAACAAAAACAACTCATAGGGTTATGGTAAGGATTACATGAATACACACCAATTATTTAGGATGATGCCCGGCATTAAAAGAAAGTAGCTTTTATTGCTGTTACTCAGAAGCAAGCTGGGGGAGGTGGTGCTGAGTGAATAGTAATCTCTTGTAGCCTGGAAGGTTGCTGTGGTTTTCTCAGCATTATTGAAATCCTAAGTCACAGAATCATGTATTATATTAATTCTAGAAATGATATTAGAAATACCTAGCTTCAATCTTTCTCTTTTGCAAATGAGGAAAGTAAATTCTGAGATTAAACACTCTATGTTGAGTCATATCTTCAGCAGGGTCAGTCCTTCAGGGTCTATTGTGAATTACATAAAACCTTTCCATCTAGTAAGCACTTATTAAGTATAATAGCAAGTGATTAGTCAACAATTGACTCAATCTACTCTCTCCTCTTTGTAAGAAAGTCCCTGAAGAATTAGAAGTTTACAATCTAGGTCATTCTTCCTGTGAATGGAAAAAAAATCAAATTCCCAAAGAATGGCTGGGAGCATGGGTCTCAAGAATACTACCTGGAGTGTGGAAGTGTCTACAGATTTTTGTATAACCATGAGTCAGAGGAGACCCCTAAGGTGCTTTGGCTGATGCAAACATCACCTCTGGCTCCAGTTCTCCCAGGTGGGCAGAGGCATTTTCCAGTTACTGGGCGGCAGAAGCTTTCTCTTTGACAGTCATGAAGTTGATGGCAATTGTCTCCAAATGTTCCAGGTGAACACTCTACCAAGGAAAGAGAAATGCCAAAAAATTAAGACCTTAAGCTTTCATTAATGCACCTTAACTAAAATTAAGATACAATTTCCTCAAGATTGAGTTCCAAATGGTAAAGCAGGATGATAAAATGAGACTTGCTGGTTAGAAGAAAAAAGAAAAGTTTTGGAAGTCTCAGAACAAAGGTCAATTCTATACATGATTTGACACTTGGGTAAAATTGATTTTCTCTGACACTGATTTATTTTTGAGAATGCAAGTCAACTTTGTGAGGATAGAAACTTAAGGAAGGAGACCAAGGTACTAACCAAGTGTATTACTTTCAATATTTTTCCTTAAAATGTTATTTCCTGTGCATCTCTCTAGAAGACTATAAGCTCCATACTTTTCACTGTAGTTCTAGAATTTAATGCAATAACAGATATGTAATGGGTGTCATTTTATTGAATTACTAAATAACAAATGAAAAAGTGAATGAAGGATGAGCAAGAGATAGATATGCAAAGCTTTAGTGAGATCTGAGAATGTGATATGGGACTAATATGTAGATCCTTTATAAGGCCAGAGATAACAACTTTAATTCATTACATACAATTACCATTGTCATTATATTATCATTACCCCAATCATGGTTTTGTAACCAAATGCACAAGAATGTGTATAATATAGGACAAAATGAGACTTTGAGTTGCTTCCTGAGAACCATGTAATTTGGCATTGTTTCTAATGGGCCTGATCAGTGTCCTTTAGGGCATTATAATATTTTATTTCAAACTGAATAGCCTAAATTCTCACCTTTATATTTTCATCAACACTCATGGTTATTATTACTTTCTTTGATAAATGCTTAATTCACATCTTTAAATATTTTCATGGATTCTTTGTATCTATTTCAACACCATTGAACTCAAGATTTTTTAAAAGCATTTACTGAAGTATTCACTCTCATTCAGAGGTAGAATCTTTGTCTAAGACTAACAGTTTTAGTGGTGTTTTGAAATATTAAACAATTTTATTTACAGGAAAGTAAAATTTTTGACCTATCAGCAATAAAATCAGAAGGATGCATCATATTGGCCGTTGAGTGAATTCCTGTCACTTTAATGTACAAGTCATATATTTAGTGATTGTTTCATATTTTGATTTGGTTTACATGTTTGGCCCCAAATGGGAAGATCTTACAGCTACACAGAATTCCCACATTCATGTTTTTAAAAATGCTCTTGCTGTACCTTTTTCACATTGGCTGCCATGGAAACCTGCTGGGCAAATGTACTGTCCATTTGCTGCATCACAACTGGCTCCATTTTTGCAGTCACAGATGTGAGCACAATTCAAACCATAAAATCCAGGATGGAACACTAGAAAATGGAAATTTCAAAACGCTATTTTTTTTTTTTTTTTTTTTGAGACAGAGTCTCACTCTATTGCCTGGAGTAGAGTGCCATGGCGTCAGCCTAGCTCACAGCAACCTCAAACTTCTGGGCTGGAGCAATCCTACTGCCTCAGCCTCCCAAGTAGCTGGGACTACAGATATGTGCCACCAGGCCCGGCTAATTTTTTCTATATAGATTTTTAGTTGTCCAAATAATTTCTTTCTATTTTTAGTAGAGACGGGGTCTCGCTCTTGGTCAGGCTGATCTCGAACTCCTGACTTTGAGCGATCCACCCGCCTCGGCCTCCCAGAGTGCTAGGATTACAGGCGTGAGCCACCACACCTGGCCTTCAAAACGCTATTTTGTTTTTTTTTTATTTATTTTTGTTTCAGGATATTATGAGGGAACAAACATTTTGGTTACATTTTATGTCTTTGCCTCACCCAAGCGAGGATTAGAGACATGCCCTTCCCCTCTACAATGCTCACCGTGTCCATTAGTTGTGAGTTTACCATCCCCAATCCCCCTAATCCCTGGAGAGTATTACCACCGTGTGAGCACCATAGTGTTGATCAGTCAGTGCCACTTTGATGGCGAGTACATGTGGAGCCCATTCTTCCGATCTTGCGATACCTCACTTCAGATAAAATGTTATTTTAACTTTAAAAATACATAAAAGAAAAATTAAAAGTTATGCTCAAGTCATTTATTTTTCAAGATCTAATGAGGAGATGGGAGGAGAGAACTGGAAAGCGAGAAAAAATTATATGAAGAACCATATTGACAATAGTTTGTTCATATATATAAGTGAATATATAGATGCCATTCTCCATAGCTAGTCTAGAAACATCCATAAGAAAATTTAAAATATCATTAAGTAGATGAAGTTTATTTGCTATGATGTGTTGGCCAAAGACTTTGCTAAAATCCTCCAATACCTTAAACATTTAAAAGAGCAATGTCTTCAAATTTCAGATCCAGGCTACATTTAGTAAGAATTGTTTTCTAATTGAATTCTTTAAATAAATAAAAGAGTATCTGTGGAAGGTGATTCATATAGCTCTTGATGTTTGAAGTCCTGGGGATGGATGACAAAGGTGGGTATAAGAGAAAACAGAGGGGAAGTGAAGGAGGGAGAAAGAGAATAAATGACAGAGAATATGATATATATAAAGTAGGTCAACATCTTATAAGAAAGTTAGGTTTAAAGCCAGTAAAATTTAATCTTTGAAACATTTCCTTCAGTGGCCACTCAAGGACATACAGAATTGTCTCTTAGTAAGTCCAACATAAACTATTTCACCTCCAGGGTTGGAGAAGATTAATATTTTTTAGGCTGAGCATCAGAAGTAGTTGATTTACATTTAGAGACCATGTAGTCCAAGCAAATGCATTTTTTTGAAGGCTAAAATTGTCATCTGCCCAGGGAGATGCTCACTCCAAGGAGACGTGGGAGAACTAAGTGTGACTGTGGACAAAGGATTTCCATTTTCTTTCTTGAGCTTTCTGTAGGGCTGTGCTCACCACTCACCCATGTGATAAAATTTCCTCACCCTTCAATTATCAATACTTTCCCTTTCTCTTTGTTTTTCTCTTTGATTCTCCCCACCCCTTTCTAGGTAGAGTTGAATTTGACTAAGCTTGATGTGGATGATACCTCTCTAGTATGCATGGAGTTACTCAGGACAGATTTATCATTAGGAAAGATATTGAGGAAGCAGAGAAAAGGCGGATAAGACAAAAGGAGATGAGGAATGAATTATATTATATAATATATATTCTTTCATTTATGGATCTAATTATAATGTTTAAAAATAAATAATAAAGGGAGATCCAGGGCAGAGTTTCTTCTGTTTGTTCCTGTATAATCAATTTTTATTGAGAATGCGTAGAAAAATCAGATCTCTTTATCTCCCTTACTTTAATTATACATAAAGCTGAGATCATAAAGGTTGCCTTGCCTGATGTTTCCATTTCACTAAATAAACTCTCATTTCTCCAAGTTCCCTGGATTGGGATTTTAGAGCTGTCTTTGATTCCTCCATCTTCCTTATCTCCACACCCACCTCAATCACCAATATGGTGGATTGTTCTTCTAAAATATTCTTCTGATCATTAATTTCCATTTTCATCTCAGTTCAGATTTTTAAAATCCTAGACTATCACTATAGTTTTTCATGTGGAGACTACTGATGACTACTTTCCCTAATAATTAATAATATACCCACTTAACAGATTTATTTCACCAGGGTAATGTCTCTTGTTTACTCACAACTTTATTTGATACCCCATTACATGTAGGATAAAACTGATGGGTTTTGAATAAATATTTTCCCCCTCATATACCTCTTATTCCAAGTTTGAAAACAAAAGAAAAACCCAAAACTCACAAGGTATTTGCTTCCATGCTTCATGATCCAGAAACTTCAGAGTGGGGGCAAGAATTCTAAACTTCCAGAGGTTTAGTAAGATCTGTTGCTATGAAATATATTTGTCAGAGCCTACAAACAGGTTGAACCAAAAGGGAATATAGTCAATATCATTTCAGAGACATTTAAAAGTATTTACATTCTAAATCACTAATATTCATCAAGTCATTGCCATATGCCCCTGTGCCAAATGCTTACATGAATCTTAATATTTAATCTTCATGATAATCTTTTAAAGTAGATGCTATTATTAACCCCATTCCACAGATGTTGAAACAGGCAAACTAGGCCATATGTGATTAATTCTAGAGCCTAAACTCATATCTTAATCTCTTAATTGTGCTGTCATTTCAGGACTTTATGATGCTAAAGACAAATTATTGTGTAATTCTCCCCTTTCCTAATTTTAGCTGAAAATATGGAGTCCAAATGAAGAGGTGATATAAATAAATGTGTTTACAAAGAACTTGAAGGTAGATCTTTCAGAATCAAGCCTACATTAACATGAAAGAAATAATCTGCTTCCCTTATTTTGCCTAAATGCAGCTGGAAGAAGGAGGATGATTTTGTTCAGAAAGACTTGCAGTTGATTCTTCTGGGTGTATCTTCTACCAGTGTCTACTCCAGATGATCATAGAACCATAGAACCATTTCCTTGGACAGCAGTATCGAAAAGAATGAACAAGTCCAATTATTTCATCATGGCAGTTGTCAACTTCTAAAATTTAAATCTGAGCTATGAAATTAGCTCTGATTGCAGGAATATACACTAAAATATCATTTATCTAATTTAATGTAATTTGAATGTATTACTTTTATAATTAAAAATA
>NW_012139413.1:2563420-2565014 GCF_000956105.1 Propithecus coquereli | reverse complement strand
TAATATTATTGTATCCCTGTAGATAATTTGATTACAAAGTTCATTTGAAAGGACAAACACAAATATCAAGGAAATCGCTGAAAAAGAAGAGCAATAAAGGTGGCTGGCCCTTTCATATTAAATATATACAATAAAGATGCCATAATAAAAAAATAGTTTTGACTTTGTACATAGACATCCTAGTATAACAGAACACCCAGAATTATATCTGTTTACATATAAATGTTTAGCATTTGATGAAGGCTGCATCTCAAATCAGTGGGGAAAATAGACCTATAAGATCTGTGGTACAACAACTGAAAAACCATTAAGGGGAAAATGGATCTATTCCTCATACCATGCAGTAGGAAAATATTTAAACTTGATCGGCGAAATAAATGGAAAAAATTGCATCACTTCGAAAACACGGGTGAATTCCTCTAAAACTGAGAGTATGGAATACACTCTTAATTATGATTCAAAATTATAAAATGATAGAGGGAAGAAAGATATATTTTATTATAAAACAAAAACAAACAAAAAATCCTTTGATTTGTGCAGAATGAACAATCCAAAGATGTTCTAAAAAGCATATTTCCCAGGATTCACATTCTTGTGTTTTCCCCTCCCACAGGGAATCTGGGACACTCTCATGATTTGCTTTATCCAACAGGATGGGGTAGAAATGATGCTACACCATTTCCAACCCTTAGGAAGAACTGGCAAATTCTGCTTCAGAAAGCTAGCGGTCAGGTAAGAAATCTGTTTATCCTGTTGGGAAAAAAAGGCCATGTAGAATGTTCTTAGATGTTGAGTTGTCACATGGAAAGAGAAGCCATGCAGAGGAACACCAAGGTAGCAGATGTGTAAATGAAATTTTTGTCTATATTCTAGCCCAGCTGAGCATCCAGAGAACTTCAGCCCCAGCTGTCATCTGAGAGTAAAATCGCTGAACTGCACCCAGTTAACTCACAGGATCATGAGAGATAATACCTAAGTGTTTAAAGCCTCTAAGTTTTGAGGTGGTTTGTTATATGCATCAATAGATAAGCAGTCAAATAGCAAATATAGTTAAAGTAAAAAGGTAAAAGACAAATTTTCCCAAATTAGTGGGAAAATTCACAACAGAAAAATAATTAATATTTCTAAGATATATAGGACAAGTAGGATCAGAGAAGAAAAATATCAAAAATCTTATAGAAAAATGAACTCATGCACAATTTATAGAAAAACATATGCAAAATGTTGCTCAACATTAGGGAAGATACTAAACAAGCAAATTAAAACTCCACTGAGATACCATTTCTCACCAAAAGTTTTACAACATAATCTTTTGATGAAGCTGTGAGGAAACAGACATTCCACACTGCTTACAAGGATGCAAAATAGTGCACCACCACGATGGAAGAGATTTTGTGAATACATCACATTTGCATTTCGTCAATAACCCAGAACTCACTGATAATACTAGAGAAGAACTGGCAAAAACATTAAATCAAAATTGCACAGGACTATTTATCGGAGCAAAATCTGTAACAGCAAAAGCTTGGGAACGATCTAAATATCCATTATTAGGAGACTGGTTGAATAAATTATGTTCCATTCACACAGTAGC
>NW_012139413.1:2557796-2560455 GCF_000956105.1 Propithecus coquereli | reverse complement strand
GATGGGAAAACTAAATCACAAAGAAGCCGTGAACTTCCCACAAGTGGATTGCGTGGTATTAGCAGAGCAGGGGTTGGCATACATGTTTATCCACTCCCATTGCAATGTGCTTTCTTCTATACCATGCTGTCAAATTTATTTCATGACAGTTAAACTAGTGGTGATGGAGGGTGTAATCACACCCATTGTGATAGCGTGTGGGAGCCACAGGTCTAAAGAGCCCTGCCGCCCATAGCTAAAACCATCTAGATAAGAGTTCACTGTGAATACTTTTTTACTCAGAGTGCCTCAAGTTTAGACACCCAGAGTTTTCATCCATCCTCTGCCTCACTCTCACTACCAGAGCCCTTGTTCTGTACTCTGCCAAAATATAATTTTGTCTCTTACAATAGTGGGCTCTGAATGGAGTACACACTGTCCAGTGTTGAACAAAATAATAAATTGTGTTTCATGAAGAAAACATTATAACAACTGTCAATATAAAAATGTACCTATTTTTAATTAGTCTAAACTTTTATCTGTGTTTTATAATATACATAATATATTAGCCAAGAAGTATAAGAATATCACTTACAAATAAAAATATAAATAAGACAGTACAGTAGTCCTCCCTCATCCATGGGGAGTATGTTCCAAGATCCACAGTGAATGTCTAAAACAGATGATAGTACCAAATCCTATATACTCTATGTTTTTCCCTATACATACATACCTATGATAAAGCTTAATTTATAAATTAGGTACAGTAAGAGATTAACAATAACTAATAATAAAATAGAACAATTTTAACAATACACTATCATAAAAATTATGTGAATGTGGTCTCTCCCCAAAAATCTATTGTCCTATACCACATGTAAACCACAGATAAGGGGGGGCAACTATTCATGGTTAAATTTTTCCTGATGAAAGGAAGTTTGAAGACTTGTGGGAGGTCCCTCTTCACTCCTTACAGCTGGGCCTACTCTTAATGGGAACTGGCTCCTCCCAGAGCCCTGCATCCTCCACCTTGCCTGCCTCTAGGCATCAGTGACGGTTGAAGGTTGAAGTTCTTCAGCCTCAGACCTAGAACTAAAGGCACAGTAGATTGAGTGTCCACAAAGCCTTGGGGGTAAAAACCGGCTGGAAGGGGAGTGGAATTTAGGTCTCAGAGGAGATCTTTCACATCATTACTATTTCAATTATTCATACTTAAGGGGTTGAAGAGGTTTTTTCCTTCCTTTCTTTCTTTTTTTGAGACAGTCTCTCTCGCTCTGTTGCCAAGGCTAGAGTGCCGTGGCGTCAGCCTAGCTCACAGCAACCTCAAACTCCTGGGCTCAAGTGATCTTCCTGCCTCAGCCTCCCAAAGTGCTGGGATTATAGATGTGAGCCACCACACCAGGCCAGAGTTGAAGAGTTTTCAGTAACAAGGTAACAAATCAATCAATACTTACATAACCATTTCTATTGGAAATGCAATCATAATTATAAATAACTTGCATGAACTTATTGGAAAATAGCCTCTATACAGACCTCTACTGTATTTTATCAACCAATACTATATTTTATCAACCAATGGGAGTATGCTCTAAAGTAGATTTTTATTGAGGGAAAGAAGGCGGTAAATCAACTTGCCTTTTTCACAATAATTTTCAGTCTATCCAAGGCCACAGGTACAGTTTCTGTCCACAAGATTGTAAATGCCACCATTTTCACAAGCACATTTTAGCTCGCAATTAGAGCCATATTTTGTCTGGGGACATCCTGTAGTAAAAATTTTAAAAATCAAACAAAAATGTCACATGAGTAAACATTTTTCCCTACTTCAGATAGAATAATCATATCTAGACAGCAAAAGCATAAGAAAATGTTGAAATTAAAACAAAGAACTACTCAGATATATCTGTAAGCCAGCAAGTACATCACTGTCATTCATTCGTTCATGTTTTCATCACTCCATAAATATTTATTGAGCTCATACTATGTGCCCAGTACACTGGAAACTAGAGGATACCCTTGTGAACAAGCAGTAGTCAATCTCAGATTAGGGATGAGACAATTCTATATGTTTAATCTCATAACTGATAAAGAAGAAAGTTTGCTTTTTAACATCTTTGTGCTGACATGGTAAAAGCATTTCAACGTACAGAGGTGTATGACACAAACTAAATTGCGCTACCAAAAGGAGTTAAGACACAAGTGATAATATACATAATATCTGACCAGATAAAAGGAAAACTAAGCCTCTCCTTCAGCGCCAGGAAAAAAATAATTGATTGACAGGAAGTGTGACTAATGGGAGAGCAGAGTCTCTCTAAGGTGAAAGTAATAATGGCATTTAATTGGTTTTACCATGAAGAACATGGATCTAATGTTGCCAGCTAATGTGACCTTTTCAGGTAAACTCAAACTCCATATTTTATATGAAATTATCCAATCTTTGAAATTTGGCAACCAATTTAAATTGTTTTATAGCACTGTGGAAGCCAAACTTGCAGCCAGTTCAAACACATTTGTGGCTAGATTTGGCCAGCAGCCTGCCATTTATGACCTATTGTTTATAGTATTTTTATATAATGATATTTTCAACATAAATTATCTCATTTAATGCTCAAAAATACCCCTGTGTTGTGAGTAACAGTATTCTTATTTTTACTCTTGAGAAAACTGAAGTTCAGAG
>NW_012139413.1:2555466-2557746 GCF_000956105.1 Propithecus coquereli | reverse complement strand
AGAAAGTAGCAAGCACTAATTTTGACTTTTCCATGTGAACTATATCTTAAAATAACCAAATAGTTGGTGAGAGAAACTTTCTCTACATAGAAGTATTTTAGCTATTAAGTTAAGAAAGATTGATGGACTGAGAATATCACTATTTTGTAAGCTTGAATGAATTCATGGATCTGGGAAATCATGCTCAGGCAACCAGACATTATGTGCCTTCTCATGGAAAATACATCACCCATGAAATGTTCTTGCCAACATATCAAGTCTGAATCTGATCAAGCCTCTATTTACCCAAGAATGCAGGAGATTGAGGAACATGTGATTACAGTAGCAAAATATGTAAAGGTCAAAATGAGAACCTTGACAAAGGAGGAAACCTAATTTTTCCAACATATATCTTATAAGGGGGGAAAGAGAAAAAGAAGAAACTTCTATATATTAAAAGATATTGAAGAGACATTAATCAATTAAATTTTATAGATGTTATTTGAATCTTGAGTTAATAAATGTATTAAAATCATAAAATTTGACTAATAAGTATTTGATTATATGAAGAAATTATTATTTTAGGTGTGATAATTGTACCATAAGTTACATATAAAAAACAAATTCTTACTTTTTAGAGATTTATAGCAAAAAGTTTATGGATAAAGTGAAACGATATCTAGGATCTGCTTCAAAATAATTAGGAGAAAGTAACAGAATTGGCCATGAATTGATAATTATTGGGACTAGGTGGCAAGTACATTAGGAATCATATATTATACTGTCTAGATTTGTATAAGTATTACAATTTCCATTAAAAAAAATCCTGGAATTTTATTAAAAACACTTACATTTGGATTGGGTCTAAATTCGGATTAAACAGAAAGATAATTGAAAGTATAAGAGCTTTTTAAAAAATCTAGTCATGGTGAGATATTTTAGATATATTTTAAAAAGAATACTGCTTTTAGAGATCCATACTAAAATATTTATATGCCTCCTGGTGGAAATAAATATTATGAATAAATAATATAATGCCTGTGATTTGCTTCTAAATAATACCATGGAGGTATGAGTTGGGGGAGCGAGTAAAAGTATAGCTGAAAAGATTAACCATAAATTGATTATTGTTGAAGCTGAGTTATATTTATACATGGAGGTTCATTATACCATTTGCTTAACTCTTATACACATTTGAAATGTTCCATAATAAAAAGTTTAAGCGATAGAATCAACAGTAAAAATATCTCACATATTAAATACCAAAGAATTATTCAATTTAGAATTTTTAAAAAAACCAGCAATACGGACATGATAGTCCTGTTTTAAAATGCTATTACTCTGATTTAGTAATCCTAAACCACAAAATTGATAAGAGCTGTCTCCCATGTATTAGGGAGGATACCTATGTTAAAATAATCCCATGAAAATGATCTTAAATCTTAGATTTGGAAGGGCTGTCATGTATTATTCAGCTCAACACCCTCACTTTCAGATGGGAAAACTAAATCACAAAGAAGCCGTGAACTTCCCACAAGTGGATTGCGTGGTATTAGCAGAGCAGGGGTTGGCATACATGTTTATCCACTCCCATTGCAATGTGCTTTCTTCTATACCATGCTGTCAAATTTATTTCATGACAGTTAAACTAGTGGTGATGGAGGGTGTAATCACACCCATTGTGATAGCGTGTGGGAGCCACAGGTCTAAAGAGCCCTGCCGCCCATAGCTAAAACCATCTAGATAAGAGTTCACTGTGAATACTTTTTTACTCAGAGTGCCTCAAGTTTAGACACCCAGAGTTTTCATCCATCCTCTGCCTCACTCTCACTACCAGAGCCCTTGTTCTGTACTCTGCCAAAATATAATTTTGTCTCTTACAATAGTGGGCTCTGAATGGAGTACACACTGTCCAGTGTTGAACAAAATAATAAATTGTGGTTCATGAAGAAAACATTATAACAACTGTCAATATAAAAATGTACCTATTTTTAATTAGTCTAAACTTTTATCTGTGTTTTATAATATACATAATATATTAGCCAAGAAGTATAAGAATATCACTTACAAATAAAAATATAAATAAGACAGTACAGTAGTCCTCCCTCATCCATGGGGAGTATGTTCCAAGATCCACAGTGAATGTCTAAAACAGATGATAGTACCAAATCCTATATACTCTATGTTTTTCCCTATACATACATACCTATGATAAAGCTTAATTTATAAATTAGGTACAGTAAGAGATTAACAATAACTAATAATAAAATAGAACAATTTTAACAATACACTATCATAAAA
>NW_012139413.1:2531266-2547151 GCF_000956105.1 Propithecus coquereli | reverse complement strand
TTCTGTCTCTCATTTTTCTTACAGTTTTCAGTTGGCTTCTGAAGGTTGAAGAGGATATAAATTTCTTCAGTTCTTATAATTAGACATCTTCAACATACGATTTTTGGCAGTTTTACAAAAGTTAGCCAAAGTTATTTAAAAAATTGCTCCTAGTCAAGAGCATGCATACGTCATTCTTTGTTTTTGTTTCTAATTTTTGTTTACCTTCCAGTAGGCTATTTCCTATATAGTGCTACAGGAGCGTGTACTTTCATGTTACTTTCAGGTCCCATTTAAGGAAGAAAGTGTTGTAAACAATGCCCATTTAATTATATTCCCTGGCACTAAATCTGCTTTCATAGTTTAGTTTGGTTAGTACTTGGATGGACAAGGTGACCCTGCAGTCATTGTTACCTTGCTGACACCTGGCTCCCATTTGGCCAGGTGAACACTGACACACTCCAGTCACTGGGTCACATTGTCCCAAACCACAGGAACACTGTTGAACACAGTCTTGTCCATAGTGATCTTCAGGACAAGTTGCAGGAAAAGAGCAAAATAAAGCAGAACAAAACCAAACCAGATTTTCCTTATTAAACATGTTACTAGTCAAGATTTTTTAAAACTTGTAAAGGCACAGCCCTTTCTTTTAATCAAATAGCTTTCACTAGCTTGCCTTCAGTTTGCTTTTCAACCTAAAAAGTTACTTTGAAAAATAAAAACCAAAGAAGGAATTGTTTAAATTCTTGCTTACTTAGAGCGATTTCAGTTGGCGTTAGGAATTTCCAACCAAATATCCAGTGTCAAAACTTACATATAATATAAATGTCTCTTACAAATTAGGAATCTCAACTGTTCCCAATTTTGATTGTCTTGCTTTTCCACATGACTCTGTCTTAGCAAATGTGTGTGTTTATGTATACATACAGATGTATGTGTGAATATATATTACATATACATTATATGATATATATGTAAGGTGTATTTGTAGTAATCTTCAGTATGTTCTTTTAAAGCCCATTCTGGAATCTTAGCTTAAACTCCTGTACATCAGTATAAGATCCATTATGCTCACACTTTCAAATATTTATTCATATATTTGTATTTATTAATTTGTTTCTTGTTTATTTTTTTGCAACGTTGTTCCACAAACTCATTGAGATGCTTACCAAAATACAGATAATACACACAGGTAAAATAGTATCTGGAGATTCAAGCAAAGGGTAAATATGGTAACAACATAAACAAATAAAAATATCCTCATTCTGTGAACTTGTAAGAGGTGGGCTGCAAATTTGGCTCTGACCTACCTAGCTGTCAAAGCAAAGGAAGGGTGCTCAGGTACAAGATCATAGTTTTCTTAAGACAAAAATACTTCCAACGTTCAAGGAATAACAGCTTTTCAAAATGCTTTGGCATGAGGAAATTTCTACCATTGATTACCTTTGAAGAACAAATACAATGGAGCCAGCCAGAACTTTCCTCAGGAAATGTTTATGGGTTGGCTTTTACTCAAAGATAACTTGGCAGTTGAGGCCTCAGAGGCACTATCCACTAGGTGTCAGCTGTCTGCTACCTGGAATCTGGATTTTGCCTTATTTGTCTTTTATTTTCAATATGGCAGGGCACCCAGGCAGGGAAATTAAACAGAAAAATTACCCTCATATAAAGCAGACAGAGAAACTAACTGTCCAGGAAAAGTAAGCTTCTAGGGTATCTTTAGCACATAACAATTTAGTACCCTGCCTAACACAAATTGAGCTGTCATGCTTCTAAACGAAGGGAACTCAAATGATGGGATTTCACAATCTGGTCATATGTATCGAGGTGTGTGTGCATAAATGAGGGTGAAGGCAGTACTTCTACCTATAATATCTATTGATGATACTTTTTCTCTTTTAATTGTGAAGTATAAGATTACAGAATAAAGCACAAAAACATAAAGGGGCAGCTCAATGAGTAATCATAAAAGGAAGCCATGGTCATTCATAGTACCCATATCAAATGTACAATATTGCCAGGACTGATTTCCCCCCTACCCTCATGTGCTTTCCTACTGACCACCTCCTCTATCTTCCCCGAAGATCGTCTTAGTCCTGGCTTCAAACACTAGAATTTCATTCTGACCACGTTACTGTCACCAGAAGGGCCAGAGAGGTACGTCTAGAGCTATTTGGGTTAAGCATAAGCTACCTAAATATTTTAGAAATGGTAGATCTGAAAAGAACAAAAGGTATCTGCTAGGCATATCCCTTGAGTGTCTAAGCCTGTGCATTTTTAAGGATTCTCCAATTTATGTCTGATGCCCTAAATTTATGTTCAATAGTTATTTTTGTGATATGTGTTAAGTCTTTGGGTTTTAGGTAACTGTTTGCTTTTTGATGAATAAGGAAACTCCTCACTCTTAAGCTAGAAAATTGCTAAGGATAAATGAAATTATGGAACTCTAGACAATGGTTTGACATTGTGAACACAGAAATCCTCAGTCTGCTCTGATCTTGGCAACGTGTTTGCTAATCCTGACTTGAGTCCAGCATTGCTGGGGCAAGAGGGGTTGTGTCCAGAGGGATCTATTTGGCTGCTTTCACCAACTTCAGCTCTCACCAAACTCTGGCATATACAGTACTCCTCAACCTAGAATTTAGATCGGTTTGTGTTTGCTGTTACTACAGTAAATTATTAAGTAAAATAATTACATTTACTCTTCCAAATGCAGCTCTTAAAAACTCAGTTTTAGCAGTTTTGCTACCAGTATTGGGCCCTGGAGTGATCAGTAGATCCACTCCGTAATAGATAAGATTAACTTACTTTGACTGCAGTCAGCTCCAATGCAGCCAGGAGGGCAGTCACAGGTGCCAATCATGGTGTTGCAGCTGCCACCATTCAGGCACTTACACATGTTTCAGCAATATGGACCATGTGTGCCTCTTGGGCATCCTGCTAAAGGAGAACAAAACCGTATGCGGTACTGTAACTTGAAGCAATCAGTGCCCTGATTCATGCCCACAGATGTGTGGTTAACTCAACTGTCATTTGATATTTTCAGTCACCTTCAAGGCATGGATTTATCTGAGGATATGAGATGATACAGGTAGATAGATATCAGTACGGCTGCTCATTAAGGAGGTATACGACTTAACTTTGAGCTTCCTTGGAAATCTACCTACTTTAAAAAATACTCAAGTAGGAAATAATTCATCAAACAAGGCAATCTCATTTCAACCAAGATAAATTCATTATTTTTAAAGTTTAAGGGCTACAGTTTGTCTTGTCTAGAATGATCTGAGTTTAATACACATATGAATTCAAAAAGGAACCAAGTATACAGGATGTCTCTTCATTTTCTGTTAGTTTTTCAATCTTCTGTGTTTATGTCCATGGATTTGTGGCCCACCATGATGATACCTGTGTAAGAGATAAACCAATAACCCTAAAATGGTTTTTATTCAGATTCAAATTTTTATAATCCTTACATATATCCTGTCTCCAAACCTATGTTCTCACCTGAGTCTTAGATTTGGCTTATTGACTCAAAGAGCGGCTGCTTCTTTCTTCCCTTTGCATTCCAGTTTGAAAATGAAATTCTCCATGATGGAGATGGAAAGGAAAACACTTTAAAACTGTTCATGCCAAAGGTTATTTCTGTGTTATAGCTGTTGTATTTCTTTATTGCTTTCTGTGAAAGATGATGGGTTCACTTCATATTCTCTGCTGTCAGTCCCTCCTCCAAGGGATGTCAGTGCTCACAGCTAATTGATCCTTTCTTGGTGCACAGCATTGTTTTGTCCTCCCAAGTAGTTCTTTTTCTCCCTCACTTATCAAAATTCAATAGAGCGTACCTAAAAGCAAAATTAACAACTTTTTAAAAGTCCCCATCTCTTTGTTTTCTCCCATTTGCCAAGAAATAAAATTCTTCTTTTATGTTCATCTGGGTCAGTCTTTTAGAACGTAAATTTTTACAGTTTTAATCAAGTTACTAATGTAGTAGAAGAGATGTGATGCTGAAAATGAATGTTTGGCTGCTTGATATTAGAGAAAAACACATAAGACAAGCTGAAGACATGGCAATTAAAACAATAAGGTCTGGTATGAACTGCTTGCACGTTGCTTCCAAAAAGGAAGTTAAAAATGTTGATTGATATAGAAAACTCTGGAGTCACATTACTGTGAAGTGAAAGAGGACATGGATTTCTGTGCAAGTAAGGAAAAGATAAACACCATATAAAGTGAAACTTATGTACTTAGTGAGGGAAATGTTACACTTTGGATGTAATCATGAGTATCAAAGAATAAGCATCTTAGTTGATAGGAAAAACGAGCTTATACATAATTTGATGAATTTAAATAACTGATGCACCTGAAGGTCTAGATTTTGACATAGCTTTCATGTGACTCAAAGTTACTTGGGAAACATAATTTTCCCCTGACATAAACCCATTTTGCAAACTATCTTAATGATGGTTTTACTTTTGATCAAATCACCCCTTGCTATTCTTTCTTCATACATAGAAAAAAATCACCTGACTTTTAGCCTTCATCTTAATTATACTTTTAAAGTTGCGACACTGAACTTGTTGAAATTAACCTACTAATGAGTGTGCCACCTGTTGAAAGACAGTATCTGTGCTAACCTCTTAGTCCCACAACTCATTAAACTTATATCAAGAGTATGGTATACATTTACAGATGTGTCCATAACATTTTTTTTCCAAGAGTAAATTATTTTATTGACAATTTCACTTTCCTATCCAATTCTATGCTGCGTAAAAGTTTGACTTCTGGAATCATGCACACAGCCCTTGCTCCAATGTTCACCAAGGTTAACAAGGAAACACACACTCAGGACATAATGATTTCATTTGTATTTTCCCCTCCCTTATTTTCTAAAGTTCCATTTTAATCATTACTTGGCCTTTGCTCTATCTTTCACAATTATTTCTCCCTGGAAATTCTGTCCCTCTGGTAATGTGTGTTTAGTCATTTTCCATTACAAGGTGACCATTTCTTCCCATCCTTGCACAATCTTGTCCTCTTGCACCCTCATACCAAGAAGCAGCTTGGATAGGAATTTACGATTCTGATTTGTTTAAATATTAAAGGTTAAATGGCAAGTCCCTCTGCTACTGTATACTTGCATGATGTGAATGGCATTTGGTAGTTTCATTAGAAACGTAGAACAAACAAGGCTGTGACTGTATCCTGAGACACATAGCTCCCAAGCAAATGAAAAGCATAAATCTGTTTTCCACAGGCTCTGTTTTCCCAGTATTTTATCAGGTTATTCATGCATATACTAACCATTTTTTACACCATTTTACATTATTCTTGAAAAAAGATTCTAAGATTTAGTCTGTCTGAATTTTTATTGCTATGAGCAATAGCATTAAAGCCAAGCTTCTATGAATGTTTTGGTATCTTCCTCCTTGCACTGGTGAGCTATTCTGTGGTCCATGTTTCTCAGACCATTCTATATTGAATGTGGGGGTGTTCTTATGAATACTGCTGATAGAATTGACCATGGTTATAGAGGGCTCCAATGCCTTAAATTCTCTTAAAAAGAGTGACTATAAATAGTATGTATTGGATGCATGATGGAGAAATAAAAGGTTTCCAGGGTCTGTGGTCACTTTAAAACCTCTCATTGGTCATAAAGTACATAGTATTATTAGTTTACATCTAACAGGAAGTTGCTCTTTTCCCTACACACTATCCACAAGCTGGGAATGACCCACCTATCCTCTGAATTATGAACAAGTGGTGAGATTCTACTGCAAGTTTATTTGCTTCCTCTGACCTCTGCTGAGAGAAAATTTTGATTCTCCACTCTGAACTTGAGAACATGAAAGCCTGGTTGTTCTTGGCTGCTGAAACTTTTGCTTTTGAGCCAGCTACACCTTTTATAGACATTTTCTTGAATCTTTTTTCGTAGTTCTGTAATTATAGTGGATGTTGCCAAGGAACCCTTGCAGCCACATCCAACCACGTGTTGCTTGGAACTAAGCCAATTTGACTAGTCAGGGAGCGTCTCCCTGACTTGGCCAGCCTCACTTTTACAAGGTGAAGCTACCCTCCTTCAACTCAAGGTAGCTTGCCTTCTGAAATGAATGTACTGCCCAGTTATATGTAACTTGATATAATTTTATCAAGATAAAATATACTTGATATCAAGAAGGAATTCTTTCTGAGATATGGGACAAAAGCAAATGTAGAAAATAACTTCCTTTCTTCCAGTACAAGGGTGCTTGAAATTTTCCATAACCAAAAACTAATCGAAATTGATTAATTTTATATTGTAGTTCTTCACTTTAAGTTTGAATAATGGCAATGGTTATGGACCCCTAACAAAATAGTAATTGAAATAATTTTCATACATGCCTAATAACATTTTTAGTTGGTAATGTTTAAAATTAGAATAAAATAGGGAAATGATATTCAAAATATATATCCAATGGCTTCTAGAAAATTAAAATGAATAGCTGGACCATGAGCCTATATTTTTTGTTTGGGGAGAAAAATCCTCGAATCATTATATTCTTGCAGAATTGGAAAAGGAAAGTAGAAGGAATTTGCAGTAGGAACAACTAGGAAGGAAAGAGAGTAGCAATTGCCAAGTTGGGGTAAAAATGAAACTGAGGCCAAATAATTTTATTCTTAAGCCTATAAAAAGTACATTATAAATAATTACAAGCTTAAAAAATAAGTAGCTGACTAAACATTTTAACATGCTCCTTGGGACTTTTTTTGTGCATTCCTCTGTAACTATTTTTGATGTTAAAATGTCCTAACAAATCAATAGAAGGTGTTTGTTTGGTCTAGGAACTATTCTTTTTTATTACACAATAATGAGCCAACTGGTATTTTATCATTTAAGCTAGTCATCATTTTCATTCCAGAATAACAATTTGTTTAATTTGATTGCTCCTCAGCAGACCCTGGAACTAACTTACTTTATGAATCACTTTAAATATATTGTCATTTGTTGTATGTTGATTTATAATATGTATAATAAACTTAACATAAATAAGTTTATATTGTCTTCTTTTTTTCTTTCTCTTTTTCTTTTCATGCTGGATATTTGTGAAGAACTTTGAGATATTTTAAATAGAAAAGGCAAAATAGAAGAATGAGTTACCCAAGAAAGTATGTTTTCAACTATTTAAATAAAAATTCTGATAGAATTTGCTATGAATTAGAAGCTTGAATTAACATTTTCCCTTTAGTATTCTGCGTGATGACCCACCCTGCTGGTGCCTCCTCAATAAATTACAACGGAGCACAGAACACATTTATAGAGATGACAGTGGTTTCCATGGTAGCCAAGCAGACAGGTACATCTCCCTGTGACTGGGTGACAGCCCTCATCCTCAGCCGAACACTGACATACCTGGTTACAGTCTTTCCCATATGTGCCTGGTAGACAAGCTAAGGGGAAGAGGAAATGTAAACCCAATGAATTAAATTTGTCTGTGTAAATATAGCTCTAAAAGTGAAAGCAGGGAAAAATTTATTAAATAAGACCATTGCCTACAGAAGTGTGCTGCCCTTTGGGATTTAGGTTTCATTAAATTTACTTGGGGATTACTTCACTGTTTGATTTTGTTTTGTTCAGTCAATTTGTGACCGACTGTCAAGGGCCGGCTGCAATTTTCTTGTCACTGAAAAAAATCATAGGGTAATGTCAGGTAAAATCAACTAAAATAATAATATAATTCATGAGGGACCACATATCTGGATAAAGGTATTTTTTTTCTGGTGCAGCCGGTTTAAACTCAGAATGCTGTTTCTCTCTGCACATTAGCATGTACTGTATTCGTATCACTTGTCAGCCACTCTGTTGTGTTCTGCTGTTTTCTTTTTACCAACCAAGCAGCGAAAGCTTCCCTCTAATTTTTAAATAACATCATGACATTTTTTAAAAAAATAAAAAGTGGTTCTGTGTATTTTTCAGCTTATCAAATGGAGTCAAGTAGACACTTTTGAGTTTCATGCTTGTGTCTTCAATGACAATTCAAACAAATTCAGTCAAAAAAAATCAGCCAAGTTGGTCTTTAGGTCTTGCAGACCTAAAATTGAATATTAATGATTGGATCAACCTTTTTGTTTATTACTTAGGGGCTTTTTTTTGTTTGTTTTTGAGACAGAGTCTGGCTCTGTTGCCCTGGCTAGAGTGTCATGGTGTCAGCCTAGCTCATAGCAACCTCAAACTCCTGGGCTCAAGCGATCCTCCTGCCTCAGCCTCCCGAGTAGCTGGGACTACAGGCATGTGCCACCATGCCCGGCTAATTTTATATATGTATTTTTAATTGTCCAGCTAATTTCTTTCTATTTTTAGTAGAGACGGGGTCTCGCTCTTGCTCAGGCTGGTCTCGAACTCCTTACCTTGAGCGATCCACCCGCCTTGGCCTTCCAGAGTGCTAGGATTACAGGCGTGAGCCACCATGCCCAGCCTACTTAGGGGCTTTGACATCAGGAGTACATGAAAGAATTAAGCTGTTTTAAAAGACATCATATTAGTGAAGTTATTGATTGTTTTGTTCACTGCATCCATGTTTTTGTCTGCCGTTCCTGGTTGCCTCTATGGTGTTCCCGGTTGCCTATGGTGTTCCTGGTTGCCTATGGTGCTCCTTCTTAGCATCCATTATCCTTAATGATATTTCATCGCCCAGCTGTCTTTAAGTAAAATTGATGGCAATAATAGAAATTCTAAGTTTATGGGACATTGATTGCTTGATTAGTATTAAAAACAAAGACAGATGAAACACAGAGTGGTTAATCCAAAAAAAAAAGTTCTCAAAAGGATTTTCTTCTTCCTGTTCTTCACTGGGACAGCATAAATATGACAGCATTAGGTAGACTCTGATTCAGCATCTCAACAACTATTTATGTAGTCTGCTGTTGGTCTAGACATTCTTTTATCTAAAAATCAGTGACTGTTCAGATATTTATCAATAAAGCATTCATCCTGAGCTTGCCAGATAGATCACAAGGCACATCTAGCTTTACTGTCTGAAGAGGTTATTACTTGGTTGTTAAGTGGCTAAGCAAGAGACCTGTTATGGCATTTCAGAGGTGGCTGGAGTGAATATGTATGATGTTCTTACTTTCTTCACCTCATTGTCATTGAACACATGAGGGTACCATCTACGTTCCACTGAAACACGATGAGAGAAAATACCTAATGGGAGATTTCTAACATGAAATATTGACAAAAAGTCAAAAAAATAAAAAATATGTTTCATTGGAGGCTTCTGATAGCTTTAGAAATGTAGAGATGAAGTTATTACAAATTCTTCCTATTATTGGGAAGATCTGTTTTTGCCATGAGATTATGTGAGAATAAAGCTTAGTTTTCACACAGCCAATGTGCCCAAAACACACTGTGCTCAGAGGAGATTAATTATACTGAAAAGTCAAAGTGGCTGTGCTGAATACAATAGTGTTTGTATAATAAATTCCAGTATTCCAATCAATTTAGCCATTTCCCATCTTGAGGTCTGGAGCCCACTAGCATAGAGCTTTGACAGAAAGGACTTTGGGCTGTTGTGCTTTGAGAGAGTCATCACACAAATTGTGCTGATCTGCAGGTATCCATGAAGGTGGTGTGGTCCAGAGGAAATTGCATAAACTTTGGGTCAGGCAGACTCCCAAACTACCATTGACCTTATCTTTGGTGTTAAGGAAGTTATTTAAGCTCTAAGATCTTCAATTTTCTTTTCTATATAATGAGATTAATAGAATCTACCTTGCAGATGGTTATGAGGAGTAACACAGATCTAGTAACATGTAGGAGTCTCATAGTGCCTCAACAAAATTTATTTCCTTTCCATAAAACCCTTATATTTAAAATCACAATCAACTGTTCAACAAAGATGCTATGTATGGGTAAACACCACAGAAAAATTCAGCATAACTATTGTGAAAAATTATCTGATATTTAAAGACCATCTTTAGATGTATCTACTATTCAGAGAAAATTATTTCTTAAAAACAAAAATTGAAATCACCTCATATGAAGTTTCTGAAACACATATAAATAAAATGTATCCATATTTTCATTATTTTTCCAGGGTCTTGGGGCTTTATGAAACCATTCACAAATGTTAATCATTTTTCCACCCCTTGAGGAGCACAGGTACATCCTTAGCTTTGATTATTGAACTTCAGAGGAATCATAATTGTAAAAGATATAAATAATTTACTCATGAACAATTGACCTCTTAATGCTCTTATAGTCAGTTCTGAAGTAGTGTTTAAAACTCATTGAAGGAATTTATAATTTGTATTGCAAAGCAATAAAATGAAAATAAAGGAATAAAATCAAGAAAAAGCATTCTGAATGTTATCCAAAAAGAATTTTTGAGAAATATTGTAATATTTCTTGGGTTACATGGTCATCATAACAAACATCCATCAATTATCACTCAGCTAAATAGTGGTAACTTTGGCTAAGACTTTAGAGGAAATGAAAACCTGATAGTCTTATGCTCTCTGCAAGAGAAGGTGGTAAAGAAAAAAAAAAACAATTACTCTTGCTAGTTATTCTCTCATGCTTCCAGATGAATTGCATAGTGGTGCATGATTTCAGTCTATCTTACAAGCTGTACAGAATTCTGAAATCTTGTCATTCAGTCGAGAAATATTTCCTGGATACCTACTATGTGCCAGGTAAACAACGGTTAGCAAAAACAGACATGATTCTTGTGCCTTCACGCTTACAATAGTGAAGAGATAAGCACAGTTAATCATTCAAATAAATATCTAATTTAACGTGTTATAAGTGTGTAAGGTGCTATGAGGGGAATAACATCAGAAACTCCAGTTTAGACTGGCAGGTGTGAGATGGAGTTGTTTAGTCCCAGATGTTCTCTCTGAGATCACTATTTAACTGAGATCTGAAACACCATAGAAAGAATACATGCAGTGGTAAGGGGAGGGGGAGGGAAAAAGAGTTGGGAGGAGAAAAAATTTTCAGAGAAAAAACCCTGCATACATATAAGCTATTGACAGGATTCTTAAAGAGTATATTGGCAATGGTATATGTATGTTAGACAATGGTCAAGCTTGCTTTATTATAAACATTTCTGTGTTGGTATCCTATGGCTGTTGTAACAACAATAAACAATGAAACAACACAAATTTATTATCTCACAGTATTGGAAGTCAGAAATCTAAAATCAAGATGTTGGCAAGGCTACATTCCTTCAGGAGGCTTGAGGGGACAATCTACTTTCTTGTCTTTTCCAGTTTCTAGAATCCACCTACAGTCATTGGCTTATAGCACCTTCCTCCATCTTCCAAGTCAGCAGCTTAGTTTCTCTCGTCTGATCTCCTTACAAAAACTTTATGATTACATTGGACCTACCCAGATAATCTAGCAAAATCTCCCCATCTCAAGACTCTTAATCAAATTTGTAAGTGCCTTTTGCTATGTAAGGTAACATATTCACACATTCTAGGAATTAGAACATAGACATCTTTGAGGCGCCATTATTCAGCCTACCACCATCTCTGCATTCCCAAATGTTTTAAGCAGTTTCTGATTTACCCCTTTTAGACCAAGTTATGATATAGGGTCATGTTCTTTCCAATAGCCTGATGCATAACTCTATAGAAATGAATCAAATATTATATTTTAAAAAACTACATGATATGAAAAATATATGGAAAAACTATGGGCAGTTATTTTAGAAATTTTATTTAGTTAGTGGATCCAAAAGAGAAGTTTTCATACAATGTCACATTGAGAATGACTTTAGATTCTTGGGAGAAGGTCAGGACCCAGAAAAACTTTAGAAGGAGCTTGAGAGTTCCAGAGACATCTAAAGGGAGACCTGGGAAGAGGAGTTGTGCAATAAAAAGAAAAAATTCCCAATAGCTAAAACTTAAAGAAATGAGGGATTGACTACAGATCACAATGGAAATCTCTAGACCATGAATTATTTGCTTTTCTCAGTGTTCTATATAATAACACTATTGTCCTGTTTTTCTTTAAAAAAAAAAGAAAATGATTTTGGGGGCACCCTGTAGTCTAAGTTGCCCTATCCGTAGAACAGCTTTTGCTTTTTGTATGAGGTCTCCTTTAAGCAGTTACTATTGTGTACATAATAAGATAAGCAGGCATTAAGTCACTTGCCCAAAGGACTTGGCCAATAAGTGACAAAACACAACCTGAGCATTCTCAGGATGAGCTCTGAGCTTTTCCCACTGTCTCAGGGCTTCTTAGGAAGTGAGATGGCCATTAATATTGTATTACTATAACCTTGAAGAGATCACAAAGGTAGATAACAGAAAAAGTTGTGGTTTAACTTACTAGTTAGGGAAATCAGCCTTGAAAGCTTTACATTAAATATTTCTTGTTTATCTCGTTTATTATTAGCCATCTAGGCCACTGGAAGAACTAGTCAAACCAGTTTGAAGTAATGTAGCTAATGCTTCTTCTTAGTCAAAATCATTCTGGGCAACCAAATGACCCTACAACCTCTATCAGCAGCTTCTGTGTAGATTTAAACTGTTTTTCCATATTAAAGATACATTCTACTCTTTGAATTAATCAGTGAGTGTACCCAAAAATAAATGAATGAAAAGTAACTGTTCTTGATTCAGGTAGAATTTAAATCATTTTGACCAGGAAGATATAACCTGAATATAGGTAAATAACCAAAAGATTTTGGAAGGGAAAAATTTGTTGTTTTTGACTTGCTGATTTCACAGGTGCTTGACTGATTTTTATTAAAAATTGAGGAAGGCCGGGCGCGGTGGCTCACGCCTGTAATCCTAGCACTCTGGAAGGCCGAGGCGGGCGGATTGTTTGAGCTCAGGAGTCCGAAACCAGCCTGAGCAAGAGTGAGACCCCGTCTCTACTAAAAATGGAAAGAAATTAATCGGACAACTAAAAATACATAGAAAAAATTAGCCGGGCATGGTGGCGCATGCCTGTAGTCCCAGCTACCCGGGAGGCTGAGGCAGAAGGATCACTTGAGCCCAGGAATTTAAGGTTGCTGTGAGCAAGGATGACGCCACGGCACTCTAGCCCGGGCAACACAGTGAGACTCTGTCTCAAAAAAATAAATAAATAAAAATTGAGGAGTAAGATTCAAGTTTAGACAAAGTCAACTAGAGAGGTAAGTTGGTTAAGCATCACAGACACTGCATCTTGCCTAATTTTACTGAAGGGTAAATTTACTAATAGTACTTTATGATTCTGAGAAATAAGTATTGTCTTCTTCAAGTTGACTTTTAAAAGGCGATTCTTTACCTTTTTATAAAATTTAAAGACAAGTGAGATATCAACTAGAGAATTTAAAGAATATGTCCTGATTTAATTATTTAATCTACTGCTTTATCTAATTATTGTCCATGAGCATATTTCTGGCTGGCAAACATCTTATGAATTGGCATACAAAAACTATACATATAAGAAAAAGAAATGAATTGATTCTTTGTTTGTTCAATCATGACTGTTTTAGCATTTGATATGGCATAGAGTAACTCCCTGTAGGAAGACCCTTTTCAACCAGACAAGAAGATACATTGTGCAGTCTCAAGATCACGGTCCCAGCAACTGTGGCAATTACAAACTCCATGGCCATCTGCACTAGCACAGTGTCCCTGACAAGCTAAATAAGTATATGTAAAAAGAAAAGTGTTTTGGATTGTCAAAAGAACTATCCAACACCCTGCCAGCTTAAAAAAACAACAAAAAAAAGAAGCCTATGGTTTTCATGGTGGGCACAGAGGTATATTCAAATTTCATCTAATATTTTGCTTTTCACAAATTGGGATTGACCTTTTGTGGTGTATGACAGCATATTTTGCTCAGGTCTTTATCAAAGGCCTGAAATCACCGGGGTGATAGATCAGCTGTCATCCACCCGTTCCTCAGAATGTCTTTGTATTAAACTAATGGTCCAGCAGAGCAGCCAGCCTGACAGGCAGGTTATTTATTTGCAATCTGGTAAAAGAACTGACAACTTCATTGTTTTAATTGTTCATTTTTCATGGGTTGATGCATTAGCTCACTTGGATCTTTGTGCATCAGTCAGAGAATAAATATATGGGAGTCAGGACATTAGAATGACTGGGTCCCTCTTAAAGTTCAAGAAGCTGCAGATAGCCTTGGTGCCAGCTGTGATTACCATCGGTCCACAAGCATCTGGGGATTTCTTTGTCTTATCTGTGTTCTGCATCTCTTTCCTCTCTTTCAGGAAGACCTATGATGTCAGCTACTGATCTGATTGTTTCTTGAAACAATGTTCCTGGTTCTCACCACCTATTAAAGGAGAAAGACTGGAGTGGGCTGAGAGTCTTCATGGCTCAGTTAGGGTGGGGGCCTACCAGACTATGTCATAGAATCAAAGAGGACCAGAGATCTCACAAATCATGACATCGTGGAGAACAGATATAGTTCAGGTCAGAGTTTCTCAGAATCACTGGCAAAAACACAAGGCCTGGCCTAAAAACACGTGGCCTGACCTCACCCTGAGAGATTCTAATTCAGTGAATCTTTGTTGGGAACTATATATACATGTATATGTGTATATACACAGATACATATAAAAAATAATTATCTATACATACATATATAATGGAAAAACTATGGGCAGTTATTTTAGAAATTTTATTTAGTTAGTGGATCCAAAAGAGAAGTTTTCATACAATGTCACATTGAGAATGACTTTAGATTCTTGGGAGAAGGTCAGGACCCAGAAAAACTTTAGAAGGAGCTTGAGAGTTCCAGAGACATCTAAAGGGAGACCTGGGAAGAGGAGTTGTGCAATAAAAAGAAAAAATTCCCAATAGCTAAAACTTAAAGAAATGAGGGATTGACTACAGATCACAATGGAAATCTCTAGACCATGAATTATTTGCTTTTCTCAGTGTTCTATATAATAACACTATTGTCCTGTTTTTCTTTAAAAAAAAAAGAAAATGATTTTGGGGGCACCCTGTAGTCTAAGTTGCCCTATCCGTAGAACAGCTTTTGCTTTTTGTATGAGGTCTCCTTTAAGCAGTTACTATTGTGTACATAATAAGATAAGCAGGCATTAAGTCACTTGCCCAAAGGACTTGGCCAATAAGTGACAAAACACAACCTGAGCATTCTCAGGATGAGCTCTGAGCTTTTCCCACTGTCTCAGGGCTTCTTAGGAAGTGAGATGGCCATTAATATTGTATTACTATAACCTTGAAGAGATCACAAAGGTAGATAACAGAAAAAGTTGTGGTTTAACTTACTAGTTAGGGAAATCAGCCTTGAAAGCTTTACATTAAATATTTCTTGTTTATCTCGTTTATTATTAGCCATCTAGGCCACTGGAAGAACTAGTCAAACCAGTTTGAAGTAATGTAGCTAATGCTTCTTCTTAGTCAAAATCATTCTGGGCAACCAAATGACCCTACAACCTCTATCAGCAGCTTCTGTGTAGATTTAAACTGTTTTTCCATATTAAAGATACATTCTACTCTTTGAATTAATCAGTGAGTGTACCCAAAAATAAATGAATGAAAAGTAACTGTTCTTGATTCAGGTAGAATTTAAATCATTTTGACCAGGAAGATATAACCTGAATATAGGTAAATAACCAAAAGATTTTGGAAGGGAAAAATTTGTTGTTTTTGACTTGCTGATTTCACAGGTGCTTGACTGATTTTTATTAAAAATTGAGGAAGGCCGGGCGCGGTGGCTCACGCCTGTAATCCTAGCACTCTGGAAGGCCGAGGCGGGCGGATTGTTTGAGCTCAGGAGTCCGAAACCAGCCTGAGCAAGAGTGAGACCCCGTCTCTACTAAAAATGGAAAGAAATTAATCGGACAACTAAAAATACATAGAAAAAATTAGCCGGGCATGGTGGCGCATGCCTGTAGTCCCAGCTACCCGGGAGGCTGAGGCAGAAGGATCACTTGAGCC
>NW_012139413.1:2511218-2531216 GCF_000956105.1 Propithecus coquereli | reverse complement strand
TCTAATATGAACTCTCTGTTGAAAACCCTCTAAAGTCTAGATCAGTACCACCAATTTGCAGATAAAATATCCAATAGAGTGAATCACTGAATCAAGAACATAGCCAATTTGTGGCAGAGCTAGAACTAGAACTGAGGAGTCTGGACCCTCGAGCCAATGCCCTTTGCATTCTCAATATCAGATACCATTCTCCAGGAACTACTGAGACACATTCAGGAGGTTCTACCAATAGCTTTTGCACATATTAATGTGCCAAGGCACTATATGGAGGTCACCATTTATACTCAAGGCTCATCTCAAAATCTAGCCCTTAGAGCAGAGGACATCTCCACAGTTCAATTACAAACATGGAGTGGGTTTCTGTTAAGCTGGTGATATCCAAATTTTATTATTACTTTACTGATTTCCTTCACATTAAAATTGAGAATAGGCCAAGTGTGGTGGTTTATGCTTATAATCCTAGCATTTTGGGAGGCCAAAATGGGAAGATTGCTTGAGGACAGGAGTTTAAGATCAGCCTGGGCAACAAGCAAATGCCAACTCTACAAAAAAATTTAAAAATTAGCCATGTATGGTGGTATGCACCTGTAGTCCTAACTACTCAGGAGGCCGAGGCAAGAGGATCACTTGAGCTGACGTATTTAAGGCTGCAGTGAGCTATGATCATGCCACTGCACTCCAGCCTAAGCAATAGAGCGAGACTCTGTCTCAAAAAATTAAATTAAATTAAATTAAATTTAGAATAACTCCAGAGGTTTAGAGGGGAGGTAATGTTTTATTATTCTTAATATGTCTGATACCTCACATAGAACCTAGACTGCAGAAGATGCTCAATAAATATTTGGGGAAGGGAGGAAGGAAAGATAGAAGAAAGGAAGGCAGGCAGGCAGGCAAGAAGACTTCTGTAATACAATATACATATCTGTGTGAAAGGCTTGTCCTACACAAAGACAGAACGTTGGGTCCCTGTATGGTGTGTTTATTATTTATTTGATTATTAAACAGTTATTGAACATTTACTATAGATCAGGGTCCTATGCTTGGCACTGAGGATATGAAATTGAATAAGATTAACATCTGTTTTCAAATACTCAACAGACCGATTCAGGAAGATAGTGAAAAATTGATAGAAAACAATCTGACAAGTGTTACTAATAGAGACTTATAAAATGGCTAAGACATCTTAAAAAAAGAATAATTAACTCTCTCATGAAGAAATCAGGGTGTCCTCGCAAAGTAGTATCAGAATTAGGGCCAGAAGAATGAGTAGAAATTCACTAGTCAGAAGGAATAGCAAGAATGAGTGTTTTATTAAAAGTGATAATTATATTTGTTTCATGGCTAAAGGATGGGATTTAGGGACAGGTTTGATGTTGGAGAGTTGTGTTGGGCCTTAAAAGTAAAGAGTTTTTAATATCATGCTGAAGGTTTAATCTTATGCTCATAGGTAGCCATAGAAACAACACGATCAGACTGATGAAAATGTGCATATTGGATTAGAGGACAGTAGCCCAGCTGGAGCCCTTGTAGGTATTCCAGGAAGAGACAAGAGCCTGAACCAGAGATCTAGAAAAGGATAGAGACAGAAGCTGTTCTAAGAGATCTTTTTGAGGTGGAATGGAAACTACTCAATGATAGCTTATATAAGAGACCAGAAGAAAGGCTCTATCTGTTTCTAAATATTTATTCTATTGCTTGTTGTTATTTGTTTGTTTTATGCCAGCGGCCTTTCTCTTCCAAAACAGTGTAAGATTCTCCCATTCTAATTACAAATAGATTAAAAAAATATTAAGACAATGACTTCAGAAAGCCATAGAAAATAAGCAAGTCTGAATCAGCATGCAGATGTCCTTATGTTTTTGATAACAGGCCTTTTCAGCTTACCTGAAAAGTAAGTTAGCTGGAGCACTGGCTAGAGAAGGCATGAGACAGGATAAAGGCTTCAGGATGTGGATACACGGGGAGCTGAGGACTGAGGAGCAACATGAGCATGTGAATCAGAAAAGAAGGATGCTCCTAAGACAATGGATCTAGGATCGGTCCTGGAAACAAGTTCTACTTGGTTCATTCCTTTCAGGCTTGCTTTCTGAGTATATGCTCATACAGGGGACAGCCCCTGAGGAAATATTCAGTGTTTCAGTATTGAATTTAAAGTTATGATGTTTCTATTTGCAATGGACACCCTATATACCACTGTTAAGATGGCAACCCAGTAGGGCTGCGGTTCCCAAACCCGGGGCTACAGACTGGTACCGGTCCGTGCACTGTTGGGGACTGGGCCACAGAGCTGCGCTGCCGCTCCACCCCTCACCGCCTCTCCTCTCCTGTCTGTGGAAAAATTGTGTTCCATGAAAGTTAGGAAGAGGGGTGGGGGGATGCACAGCAGGAGGTGAGTGGCAGGCCAGCAAGTGAAGCTTCATCTGTGTTTACATCTGCTCCCGATCGCTGGCGTCATCGCCTAGCTCCCACCCACCCCCACCCCATCTGTGAAAAAACTGTCTTCCACGAAACTGGTCCCTGGTGTCAAAAAGATCAGGGACCACTGCACTAGGGCATTAATGACAGCTACTGTCCCTTTTGTAGAACTTGGCAGCTTCCATCCTCTAGATGTGCAGATAGTATTAATAAATACCTAGCAACAATGTTTCTCCCTCATTAGTGCTCCAGGCAAAAACCAAACAGTGAATCAACATTTTACAACTTTAACATTTTAATATAATGCTGATGGATTATATTAATAACCACAGAAGACATATCCATTCAGAAAACCAAGAGTTAATTTATTCATGCATGTATTTCAATCTTCTCTAGTGTTTTGTTCACCTACTAAAAGGTGAAAATAAGTAGCATGGTTAAAATACCTGTGGTTAGAAGACTAATCTTCAGTAGATTTTCAGAAGGCAGAAACTCAAGGGAGGGAGGGGGTGAGAGAAAAAGTAAGAATGATCAGATATCAGGTTCAAAAAATGAATGTTATAGAGACTTGAGGAAAGGATAACGATTAAAGAGTTGACATTTTCTGAGTACCTACTATGTGTTTAGACACTGTTCTAAGCCCTCTACCTATATTATCTCATTTGATGACCAAAACAAATGCATGGAGGAACAACTATTATTATTTTCATTTTACAAAGGAAACTGAGGAAACCAATGTGGAGTTATTTTCCCAAAGTTTGCACAGCCAGAGTTGGCATTCCTAACCATGATATGATAGTGTTTCTCAGAAGTTACTGTGGGTACGCTAACAGAATAATATGAATACGTTGTATTGGTTTATGGGCTCTTGCAGAAGGATCTATGATCCACGTCCTCACGTCATTTCACAGAATCAGTATTTGGAGTTACTGATTCTTGCCTGTGTTACCCTAAGAAAGTTACCTCCTTTCTGAGGGCCATGTTGGATTTTGTCATTTCCACTGTTCCTTTTAGTTTTAAATTTCAAATACTTTTTTGAATGAAAATCATTAGTAAAGCACCTCTAATAATGAGAATATCATATATTCCACTTCAATATGAGTACAAAATAAGTTGGCTATGCTATATCTAAAGTCTTAGTAACTGACAAGTTAGATTAGATTCCACAATATTCTGTTCCTGTGTAAAACAGGCATTAAATTTAAGATACTATGTCACCAGTAACTGTTTTCCTCAAGATCTGTAGAATTGAAAGGACAGGAGTTGCACACAAAAAAAGTACACCAATGTCCAGTGTGCTCAGTTAGTGGATTACACCAATCATGCTTGATGCAAGAATTGTCCTTTGAAATGATAATGAAAGCTGTCAGTAATATCTACTTAGAACTCACAGACAGGATGATGACCAATATGGCAACTTAGACAAAGGGGATAGGTAGGAAACCCTGAAATTCAAAATACTTGTGCATCTGTGCTTCTACACAAGTATGTTAATCCTCCTTTTTTAAAAAAACCCCTTAAAAGCACATACAAAATAAAGTTTATAGAATACAGGAGGTTAGAGCAACATAATTAATAGTAATTATTTCCTCTTTTCAGATTTGCTACCAGAAGAGAGGCACTTGCTTTTTGACTATAATCCTAGAATGTTAATTTGGGGTATCCATGTAATAGGAATTCTTAATGATAATATTTCTTCATATAAACACTAAGATCAATGAAAGTCAACAAATAATAATCCAATATACTAATGAAACTTCCGTACCAGTGACCAGCTGAAATCCTGACCTGAAAAGCACTTGTTTTATTTGCCATCCTGAACATTATTCCCCCTTTATCACTCTAAATAAATAAGTAGCAAAAATAGAAATACAAGAGTAAAAGTATGTTACTTTGCATGATACAATGAAATCAAATAACTGTAGGAGAGTAAGTAGATTCTTGTCAGTTCGAATCAAGAATCATGCTTACAGGTCATGGCTAGTGAAAACAAATGCCCTCTTCTTAACACTACTTTTTAAAGACAGATATAATTATCTGTCATAAACATCCACTAAAGATTCTCACTCAATTTGCAAATATTAATTCAATGCTTACTATGTGACAGGCACTGATGTTATTTGGGAAAAGCTCAAAGTTGACCAGAATGCAGGGTTTTCCTTACTTCAGTCACCACTTTGTCTGAATTCCTTAAGAATAAGAACAACAAGGTGCTTGAAGGAAACTGGCCCCTAACTTTTACGAATTGTTCATCTCAACTTCAGCTACTTTAACTGCCAGCTCTCCAAAACAAACTCCAATTCAATTAGTAATAAAATATCGCAACTCTCCATGAAGCTCTCTCCCTTCCTGGCGCAATTTACTTGGTCCAAAGTAAGAGATTGAAATGAACTACATACTTCATTTTATCACTCTTGCCTTACATATCGTCCTGAATAAGTCACATTCTTTCTTAATAATTTGAAAGCATTTTCATTTGTGCCCTGGGAATGATGAGAGAAGCTTTTAATATTATTAAGTCTAGATCAAATCAATCCAATGTAACTCGGGCACAGGACTAATGCTTTTTTAACCACACCCCCTTCTTACCAATTATTCAGGAGTATATTGGTGGCCTTGTTAGAAAATCCTTGACATCTATGATCGCAGGTTCTAGACACAGGCCACTGTCATACATTTTGCTGACAACCTTTGAACCAAGCTGCCAAGTCAAAGTTTACCCTACAGTTTTAAAATCCAAATGGTGATTCATTATTTGCAAACAGAGAGACAGATTACCATTGTTAACTTGACCTTAGCCTCTAACTTCAAGTCAAAAATGCTTGAGGACCTGGGCATCTTAACTAGAGCAAGACGTAAATCAAATTGTCCTCAACAACACAAAGCAATGAATGGCTGGCATCCTATGAACTGTAAAGTGCAGTGGGTTTTCCTTGGAAGATGAAGTTGAGACCGATGACAAAAGACCCCATTACTTAATTGAGTTTAGTAAAATACGGAGGAACAAACTTTGTCGTGGTTTCAAATAGTCTGATGAATAAATAGTCATTCCAAGAGCTTGCTAACTGCATACTCCTTGGCAACAAAGTTTTTCTGATTTTGAGTAAGACAACAAAAAAGAAAACTGTCCCAAAACATGGATAATATTGTCTTAACTTCCTTGCTGCAACCAAATCAAATTAGTGAATTATATTTTTGTAATGGGTTTACTTGCAGGATTTGGAGCAAGATAAGAGAATAGTGCAGGGAGTAAAAAGGCTGCTAACAGGGAGAAAGAATTTGCTCTGGAAAAAAACAATTTTGGTAAATGAAGAAGGTGTGGTGAGGTTGGTTAGGCGAGAGCTAAGGCCAGGCCAGACACTATCATCAAATAAGAATTTTATGAGTATGTTAAATCTCATCATGTCATGAGTTAGACAGCAATTTTATTAAATGTTGGTTGAACTGAATAAGGCACTGTGAATCCACAATTGTTGGAAAAGAAAGACTTGCAAGTTTCAATAATAACAGGTCATTATTGTTTTTGATACATGATACCAACTCTACTTTTTCCACTGAGTTTTAACTATAAACTAGAGGTAGAAGCTAAAATATGTGTATGATTTTTAAAAAATACTTATAAAATGTGATTTCTAGTGCTTTCATTTTCCAATATTTAAGCTAAAGTTTATTGTAATGTTTATATTTATCGCATTCAGTTTATTATTTACTCAAAGTTTTTGCTGTATTCTTTGTCTTGAACACGTAAGAGCATTTGCCATGCAGGGAATCCCCTGTATTCTTGTGGTAATTCAACCAGTGTTTTTTTTTTTTTATTATTTATTATTCCAGGGTTTTGTGAGGGTACAAACATTATAGTTACACTTTATGTCTTTGCCTCACCCAAATGCAGGTTAAAGGCATGCCCTTCTGTTTTTAAGGCCCTGTTCAAAATTTGTGTAGCTCTCGATGTTACTGTAGGATCTTTGTTTCCGTGGGTATTTGTTTTATCATAGCATTCAGATGGAAGGTGCTTTCAAAAGACATTCATTCTCACTCCTGACTCTTTAGAAATTACATTATGGAACCATAAAGCTACTAACTTTGGAATCAAATCCAGTTTTTAAAACCAAACTAAACCAAAATTCAATATTGAAAAATGTTTAAGGTTGATAAGGGATAACACTGATCTTAATTTTATAAGATTATATTTATTATTTGCTTTTCTGCTTCAGATCTGGGAGGAGGTAGAACTCTCTGTTATGAATCTGGAAATGTGTGACAATTCAATATTATTACTCTTGACGTCTCCATAAAAGTATTGGTTTTGTAAAACAAAACCTTTTGAAAATTGTTCTAGGAAAAAAAAAATCACTTTTCTACACAAACAGCAAATAAACCCTTTAGAGGGTTCTTCCCAGAATTCTTTGTAATACAATGTTTCCAACAAAAGATGATACATCCCAGAAACACTACAGACATTTCTCTTTTAATAGATTGCCAAAATGTAAGCTGTTGTGAAATCTGAAGGATTTAAACATTGGCATAAGCTAGCTATTTAGAAACACATGAACATTTCATTGTGCTTCTGGAGAATGCAATTTAATAGAAAGTGGCATTCACGTGCACCTGTGGATGCTAACAGCACACATATGCACCTGAGGATAATAGTAGGGTACACACACACCTAATGGCACCAAGACATTCATGTATCTCTTACTGTGAAATGATCAAACTTTGTCAAAAGTGCTGGTTGAAACATAAAGGATTCAGTTGCTTACCTGGTTATTTTGCCTACCCTAACTGGTGTGATTTTTTTTCCTTTTGAATTATTGAGCTGATCAGTTGTATTCATGCTATGAAATTGAGCCTATATCATTTAAAGGATTGGAAATATACAGCTCCTTTTCCAAAATATCAATATAAAGATAATGTTTTTAAAGTAGATCTTTGTGCAAGTTGACACTAAAATAAGAGTGTACAAAATTTCTTATTTGAGTATATGTTCATTAACCAGAATTTTATTCATTTTAAACTGCAGGAATATATTGGACCACGAAAGAGGGGGGACTTGAAACCTGCAAGTGTGGCACCCCCATGTACAAGGCATGGGGTAGAACTTCTCCATCTACCTCCATTGTCATCTTTGGCTCCAACCCAGCCAGGGAGGCATTGGGATGTTCCTGAGATGGACCGACAGTCACATGCTTGGTGACAATTCAAGCCACAGAAATCCATCTGAACAAGCTGAAAGTGGAAAATAACAAGTCCTACCTTCTTTCTCTCTTTTCTCACCCTCCCTCCCTCTCTTTCTTTCTTTCTTTTAATGCAAGTTCTATTTCCGTGTACTGCTCCAGTGTCTGGTAAATGAATGAACTTTGTTTGTAGGCTTCTGGACATAAACTTTTCAACCACTAGGAAACTTTTTAATTTTTTAAAATAGTTTCTCCAATCATGTTTAAAAGCATTTGACCTACTCTGTCAAATTACTCATTACCTCTCTAACATGGAGCATGAAGAATTTTATGCACAATATCTGCTATGGAGAATACACAACAATTTTAATGTATTCAATCCAAAAACTATTTTATATAGCTGATAAGGAATTACTGCACAGCTGGAACTTTTAATCGAAAATCACATTTTTCAACAAAAAAATTGCAGCACAAGGCAGAAATAAATTCAGTTTTATCTACACAAATCTCTTTTCTTTCTGGTTTGTATAAATGCATTATTATTAAATTATTATTTTTTACAACACTCGCACTCAGGAATTCATCCCATTTACATAACTCATTTCTCACAAACAAAAACCATATCCATGTATATAACTAACTCACTTTTCCTGATTTATATATATTTTTCTTTTCTTCCAATGCCATATTTTAAAGTTCAGAAATTGGGAGTTAATAATAATACTTCTACCTCATTTCACTTTAATTTAAATATATTAGTTAATAACTAAAAATGGAATATACAGAGGACAACCTAAAAATTCAGAGATCTCAAAATCAGAAATTATTGAGGCACTTAAGAAATTATTGAGGCACATTGATTCTCATCTGGTTGGGGGAGGGGCAGGAAGAAGTGTGCTGTTTCCTCACTTAGCACCAGCCAGAGTCTAACAAAATCCCCATACACAGAGGGGCCAGAAAGTAGATTTACTACATTCTATTCTAAAGCCTGAAGTACAGGTGACCAAAACAAAACAGAAAAACCACAAACAACCATAGAAAAAACAATTACATTGAAGGAAATAATGATACTCCAGTACATCTAATGGTTCCTTACTATTCTATTTTTCTACATCTGGGATTTTGCAATTACACTAAACCAGAGATGCTCCATGTAAGCAGGCACAGAAACCACCTATGAAAAATTCTGTGCTTAAAAATACATCTCCTGATCATCATTCCTTAAAGTACCCCCTCAAGAGATGCTCTTCCTTGAGCCTCTAAATGTCCATTTATATGCACTGTCTATACTTGGAAAATATATTCAACTAACATAGAAGTTTGGAATATCTCTGTCCCTGTAGAGATTACCAGGACAAATCTAAACATAGCTATCAATAGGTGGTAGGTGAGAGGAAGGAAAATGCGTTCAGATGGGAACAATACGGGAGGATTAGGGAGCAGTAGACATGCCTTGCCTGCTTGCAATTTTCCAAGGTGGGCTTGTCCCTTGATAGGATATTTTTGGGTCATGTGGGATATATATATACCTATCACCAAAATAACCAGTTTTCCCTCAAAGGAAAATGAACAAAACTGCTACAACGAACCAGCCAATTTCTGTTGTAATTATTTTCAATCTGTTACTTTGGGTGTATATTTAACCTAGTAATAAAAATATTTTGTTAGGAAACAAAAATACTTGACATTTCAATTCTGGGCATTTTGTTCTTTGCTAAAAACTGAGAGGAAAGGGTGGGTGTTGTAGTTTAGAATGGAAAGGAAAAAATGGGCAAATTGTGATAGACAGTCTCTAAGGAGAAAAGGCGAAACAGGCTTAGAAGTTTAAGTAAAATTCAGATCAGAAACTCGAAGTTTCCTTACCGAAGTTCTTTGAACTGATGATCCTAATAGTGATGAAGTGAAAACAACATTGTCCCAAGATTCAGTCTCATTACTATTATAGAAATAATAATGTCTAACCTTCTTATTTTACAAAGGTTTTATAATAGTCAAAAAAAAATTCAAATGATATACAAGTATTGTGGAAAATACTCAGCATTTACTTAGATATGGCACTGGTGTTATTATCACTAGTTTATGGAAGCCGGGTCAGCTTGCTCAGTGATGTCTTCTCTGGACATTCTGCTTCCATCTTCTGATAACATTTGTAAAACAAATTTTTTATAGATTTTTTTCAAAATTTTAAACTGGAATAGTTAATTCATTAATTGAAGTAAGTTATGGTAGGCCTAGCAATTTTAACTGCCAAGATATTATTTTTCCTTTAACAGATTGGCACAGATTACAAGGTTTAACATACCCGGTATTTGTCATGGTCAGGGCTAAAAGGTACTTTTACACCCAGTTGGAGTAAGTGTAAATCAGTACAACCTTCTTTTCTGGAGAGGATAAAAACAATTTACAATAGCTGTTTTATTTTCAAATAAACAAGCCCCACAATTACACAGCGAGGAAATTTAACATACAGAGAAATTCCCACATCTGTGCAAAGAAATAAATGCAAGAATCTTCACTGCAGCATTATTTTTAGTAGCAAAATACTGTAAACAATCTAAATGCCCACCTATAGGGTATTTATTGAACAATTCATTTGGGGGACATACAATAAAACTCTGAAACCATATGGAACAAAAGGCTGGTCTGTGTAGACTGATACGGAAAGATGCCTACAGTATATATTTCAGTGAATAAACAAATAAGCAAAACGCAAAATAAATGTTTGGTGTAATCAAATTTGTGTAAAAAAAAAATGATAAGCTTAAATGTGGGAGAAGACCAAGAACATTCTTATGGTGGTTATGCTTGAGGAGTGGGAAAAGAAAACCAGCAGAGAATTTTTCACTTTACACACTTCTGCATCCATTATTTCTTAAAATTAGTCTTATAATAATATATTTATAATATATATATGAGATTTATGAAACAAAAAATTTGAGGAGGAAATAATAGCATTTACCAGTTTTTGTGTGTTTTTTTGAGCTTTGGCCCAAACTCACAAAGAATGAGGGAGCTATGGCCCTCTTGTGGAAAACTTTAGCCATGCATTTCTCTTAACACCACTTAATCCCACATTCTAAAGAAGTCTCAACATCTAAATTTATATGTGGGAGAATCAATTAGAATTTCATATCAGTTAATATCACAAAATATATAAAATTTAATGCCATTGAATTTATTTCTTTAAAAATCTTGACAACATCTTGATAAAATTTGAATTTATGATGTATTTTCTATGTGCAACACAATGGTATGCACATAGTAAGTTGCATGTCACTGGAAAGGTCTGAGCAGGTCTGTTTGCTGTGAGAGTATATTTGCTAGCACTGATGATTCAATTACAGGAATGGTGACCTCTAATAATTACAAAAGCTTGTTGCTAATTAAAAACCAGTCACTGGTTATGCCAATCTCTAAAGTAGGATCTATGTAGACAGCTGTCACCTCAAAACTGAATCACTGTATGTGAATAATGAAGGTGCTTATTTTCATGGGCTAATCTAAAACATTTCTAACAAGAGAAAATATTTCAAAACTATATATGGTTATGTCAACCGCCAAATTCCCTGGGTCGAGTTGAAGGCGTGCAGAGTTTCCTGTCAACTTGTGCTCTGAAGCAGAACAGTCTCCAACCCGACCACTGTGGCTTGCTCCATATTAACAATTGGCTACATTGGAAATGTACCGTCTCTCATTGTAAAACTCCCCAAAGGGCAATTCAAATCACATTTAGAATTTCCTATTTACATTGCAATGGCCATGGCAGAAGTTTGAATGTCACAGAACAAATCTGGTACCAAATGCTGAGTGTGTTCAGTGGATTCAGTTTCAGAATTCACTTCACATGAGCATATTTTCATCAAGTGAAGGGGAGGGAGTGTCATGGGATAGGGTCACGTTATGAACTCTGGACTTAACTCTTTATCATCCTGAACAAGTAAACTAGTGCTTTTGCCCTGGCAAAAAAGAACTTACCAGACTACTTTACATAGTAATCTTGTCTTTTATATTCTTATGCAGAAATGTCATCCAGCGAGAACAGTCCACTAATATTTCCAGTTAAACTTGGTGTGTGAGAAGGAGAAATATTGTTAGAACAGTCTAGAAAATAGAAGAAACTTTCCTGGAGAAGTAAATAGTTTTCTAGACAAGTAATGAAGGTTGCTAATTATTTTTCTTTCTCAAGCTGTGTCCATCTGAGGGGAAATGTAATAGGATATCATTTTCATTTTCTGATTTTTTCTTTTAATATGTGAATTTATAGGGGTAGATTTTTCAAAGTAAATAAACTGATATTTTTAGCAGTCTCCATTTTGTGTGCTTTGTTTTACCTTTTCTTTTTATTCTAACAAATAATGCTCTGCAAAAAGAAAATGTTATTCTAACTGGTCACAGTCACACACATGCATAGCATTTTAATTTTCAGATTCCTCAGTTTACCCAGTTGAGGTGAACTTGAAAAAGCTCATCCAGACAGAGCTGGAAGGTAAACCTGGCATTGAGCAACATTGCTTTGTGTAAATGACTGGGTGGTTGAGTTCACCTCTGTCCAAGGTTTCCTACTGCAGCCAGGTACATTTATTTGCAGTAAATGATGACATGCCCAGCAATTTATTACAATCCAGCACTGAAACAATTTATTCTGACCTGTCTGTTTGAAGTTTGCTTAAAAATAAAATATAAAGGCAATATATAATTACTATAGACTCAGGCTCACAAAAAAATACTGTTATTATTTGGCCCTCAAGTGGTTATGGAAATAAATAACAGAGGCATCCCTTGGCTAAGGTTGCCTTTGAACAGTCCTGAATTTGGAGACTTATATTGTTGCTTTAATTTGCAAACTGATAGAACCCATTTGGGTCTTGAACTGTATATTACCATCACATGAAGGAGAAGAATTCACAAATATATGTAAAGAGAATAGACCTATCACCATATGGAGTACTCTCAATTCAGGTAGAAGAAAGTAAGACATAGTTTGTTATTCACAATCCTTTGGGACAGAAATTTATTTTTTTTTCAAAATTTTAAATTTACTAGAACACTTGAAACCAGTCACTTACACTGGTTTTTGATAATAGGTTAGTATATCTACATTAGATTTAAATCTAATTTATACTTTTCTAAAGAACCAGGATAAATCTTTTTAGAGACCCAAAATTCATGACAAAAATTTTTTTCAAGTAACAAACTAAACAAAAAGGGGTAAAGTAGCTCTTATTACATGCCAGCTTCAAAGAAGATAGAAGCCAAATACTTCAGAGAATCATATAAATTAAAATAATTACTATTTCTTTAAAAAAATCTTCATGTGGCCTTATGTATTATTCAGTGCCATCTTGTTTAAGCATAATTATTTTAATCATCATTGCCATCTAGCTAAAGAAATCCTATAACAGATAACAGCCCTACCACACACACAGTGCACACCATAGTATAATGAAAAAATAAGGGCCTTGGAGAGCTTTGGCTTCTATCCTAGCTCTGCAAAATAAAGATGACCATAGCTACCACAAATTGTGCTGTCAGGCATTAGAGACAATTTTAACAAGAGTTGGCACTGGGGCTGGCAAAGCATTGGCAACAATTGCAATGAGTAGATTTATTTCTGAGTAGCAAGTGGGTAAGCTAAGGGACAAAGGTCAAAGGCAAGAGCCCCCCAGAGCTACCAGAAGGAAAAGTATGAAGGTCACTGTTAGAGCTCACTCTGTTTATCCAAGTCCTAACCTTTAATTGTTCATTCAAGCACAATGTTTCTGAGTGTTCGTTGACGTTCTATTACTGGATAATCAGAGTTTCCAAAAGGAATGAATGACTTAGCCAAGTGGCTCATTACGTAGAATCGATAGTATGCAAGCATGTCACAGGAGTGGTCCATTTATAACACAAGCCAGATCACGTCACTCCTCTGCTCTATGCCTTTCAGTGTTCCTCCATTTCATTCAGTTAAAGCCCAAGGCCGTGAAATAGCCCCCAAGGGGGGGCTATTACATGAAAAGCCCTCTCCTCTACCTTTCTGACTTCATCTCTACAGCGTTTCTCCTCTCTCTCTCCACTCTTGACCCGTCAGCCTCTTACTTTTCTTAACTTCCTCTTCTGGACTCAAATTTTGCCTTCTCAAGGATGCTGACTTTGACCATTCTGCTTACTGCTGAAAATGGCTTTGCCTGCTCTGCACTCCCAATGTCCTCCACATTAGCCTGTTCTATTCTGTCTTTTTCCAGTAATGCTCATCACTTTCTATTGTGCTACAAATATACTTGTTTATTATATGTTTTCTCTTGCTTGAATGTAAAGCTCTAAGAAAGTTGTGCTCTTTGTTTTCTTCCTAGGTATATCTAAACTGATTCCAAGGTTAGCATTTGGCACATGGAAAAACAGGCACAGCTTATTAACCAGAAATACATGCAGGAATACACTTGAAGAGACAATATATAAAAAGTTGTAAAATCTTACCAGAAATCAGAGAAACGAAAATAATATTTCTTTAAAAACAAGTTAGACAACAAAGTAATACAATGGCAACTCTCACATAACTAGTTCATCTACTTTGGAGAGCAATTTAGCATTATTTAACAAAGTTCATGATACAGTATTCTATGACCCAGAAAATCCCCTCCTAGTGCAAACCCTTAAAAAATAAAAAACAAAACCCTGCACATGTGCAAAAGGTGATAAGCAGGGAGATATTTGTTGGCAAGCTGTTGGTCATACTAAACAATTGAAAATAATCTATGTAGCTTCCTATAGGAGAATGAAAAACAAAGTTATAACTCATTCTTACAACAGTAGACTTTTATACACTTAAAAGAAATGGACACAGTCAACATACATTAATACAAACTAACTTCTGAAGCAATGTTGAGTGACAAAACAACTTGTACATTGAAAATTACAATATGATGTTATTTGTTAATCAACAATTAAAAGCTTACAGAACAACACTACATGTTGTGAACTGAATACATTGTTAACTCTTTAACTCTGTATGATGCTTTCTAGTTGTAGTTTATAAAGCACGTCCACATATTCCACACGCTCCGTCCCTCAGCATCAAGCAGTCTCTCTCACCCGGTTTTTGACTCTGCTCCAAGTTTGGATGAAGTTCAATGATTCTGCCCCAGGTACAACGAATAGCAAATTGCGTCTCTGAACTCTGTTTCCACGTTGGTTTCACATAAACAGACGTGTTTTGGTTGACTATAGGGAGGGTGCCCTAGATCTCCAAAGTTACACACGATGTTTGCATTAAATAATAGATCATTAGAGTTCAGCCATGACTTTTGTAAAGGGCTGTTTTCATAGACTTTATCTTGTTCCATGTGACATATCTCCAGCAATAGACCATTTTAGTTGTTATTTGCAGACATAGCTCAATTTTGGTGGAAATAGATCCATACTATGGTTCCCAAATGCTAGATTATCAAAAAGAGACCAAGATTTTTAGATACAATCTAAATTTGTGAAGCGTTAAGTATGTAAACAGTTAGCTCAGACATTTTCTAGAATTCCAACAACTTCATTTATTTGAAACAGAGCAAAACAACATAGTTTCTAAATACTCAATAAATACTTTTTTTTTCTTTTGAAAGATTCCAGTTTTTTCATTAAATGCTTTACTTAAGATGGAAATGACCTAGAAGCTTCTTAGATCCCAGCATATATTCTTCTCTTTTCAAATGTGAACATGACTCTTTTATTGCAAACATTGACAGGATGAGATTAGGTTGGTCCAGGACAAAATTGTTTAGAAGAAACTGCATTCTTCAGCTTCACCAGAAAACTTTCCTCACTATATCTTCTAGTAACAATGGTCCTTATCTAACTTTCCTAAGTTAGGTTTTAGCCAGCTTGGTTTCAGGGGCTATTAACCTGAGCCCATGAGTTAATCTTAGGGTTTTGTGATCTCTCTGTAATTGGTAGTAAAAATGAAAAATTCTTCCTAGGAAGAATTTCCATAGCTTTCAATAGATCCTCTAAGATGTTGAGCACCAAAAAAAGTTGAAAAATAAAGTTTTAAGGATTGAGCACTGCTCCCAGCAGTGGCTTTCACAGAGTGAGAAAGATGATAATTCCTTGGCTCAATCTCCAAGAGATTTTGATTCAGTTGATCTGTGGTAACACTGAGGAATCTGAATTTTTTAAAAAGTACCTCAATAGATTCTGATGCAACTGAATCCTAATGCAAGAGATCACACTAATCTACAGAACAAAATTCAAACTTTTCAGTGTTGCCCTCAAGACCTCTGCCACTAACCAATCTTTCTAGTTCTATCTTATTTCTTCTACAACTATACTGTCCTACATACACACAAATCATCCTTTCACTCATTTATTCTTAAATTCAAAGAATAGTTATTGAACACATTATAGAGGCCCTATGCTAGGCTTCAAAAATGCAATCATTAACAGATACTTTAGTCATAAAAAAATACCAGCTTTTCTATGTCATGACATCTTATCTCATCCTTTTTCACCAGGTGAGTGCCTATTAGTTCTGGCAGATGCAGTTCATATCTTAACTACTCTATGCAGCCACTCTAGATCCCTTGGGACAAATTTCTTGTTTTGTTGGTTTTTTTCCCTCAGTGGACCCCAAGCATTTTTTCTTTTTTTTTTTTTTTTGCGCCTTAGTTACACTGTCATGAAATTATTTGTTTTGGTTTCTGGTTTCTGGACTAGTCCTGTTCAGGAACCATGTAGAAATCTTCATTGTAACTCTCTTTCAATTTCAATGCCAGATTCCTATTTGCTGAGTAAATAAGGAAAATATCATTTTTAAATCCCTACCAAGAATACAGTAGTCACCCCTTATCTGCAGTTTTGTTTTTCATGGTTTCAATTACCCAGGGTTAACTGTGGTCTGAAAATATTAAATACAAGAATCACCAAAATGGCAGAGTAGAAGTAAGTTGGCTCTACCATTCCTCGCAGACAAAAGAAACAAATGTACAGCAATGACATTATCATGAGTGATAAGCCAGAACTCAGATATAAGGAGGAGACATTTCTGTGTATCATGGAGATGACCTCCATGCAGATGGTAAGAGAATTAGACTTTTATATCCCTGACACACTTCCCCCAATCTGCCAGGAACCAAGACTGTGGAAAATATCTCCCCAACTCACAATTACTACATTGCAGAAAGTGAGATTGAGGTGGACAAACAGCTTTCCCACCATCTTGGGTTCCCTGACAGGAGACCTATCCTTACCTCAACCCACAGGATGCATCAAGAGTTGCTGAAGGAAGAAAAATTCCACAGAACAGCCAGAGACCAAGGAGGGAAACAGAACTAGCATCCCCAGCCCAGGAAATGCTGCTCTGTATCTTGGCCAAAGGAGACACCAAATCAGAGTGGCTGTTCAGCACCATGCTGTAGGAGGTATGTTTTACTCAGTCCCTGGGCACAAACCTCTAGCCAGCCTTCCCACATTGCTGGGGTATCCCCTTTGGTACCTCCCTCATTCAGAACAGGCAACACTCCAAATGTTTGCTAGAACTGAGGAAAACTTGGGCTTAAGGTGCCATCTAGTGCCAAAAAGGAGGCAGTGACCTAGCAAAAAAGATATTCGAGCGATAAATTGTATGAAATCTCTAAGCAAACATATCCAATAAGAAACAAAACAAGCAGACAGAGAAGACTGGAATAAATAATTTTTCAACATGAAGACAAAGATATACATCTACAAAAAACAATAGCAAACAAGTAACTATGACTTTTCCAGATGGACAAAGCAAGGAGCTGGTGACTGACCCTAATGAGATGGTGACAGGCAAGCTTCTCTGACAAAGAATTCATAATAGTATCTTAAAGGAATCTCAGTGATCTCCAAAATAACACAGAAAAGTAATTTTGAAATTTACCAGAAAGATTGAAATAATTTTTTAAAATCAAACAGAAATCATGGAACTTAGAAATATGCTTGGTGACTGAAAAATTTATTAGAGGCTTTCAATAGCAGAATGGATTAAGTTGAGAAAAGAATTAGTGAGCACAATGAAAGCCTATTTGAAAATATACAGTCAGAGGAGAAAAAAGAAAAAAGAAGGAAGAGGAATGAAGAATGTCAACAAGTTATAGATAATTACTCAGAAGAGCAAATCTAAGAATTTCTGGTGTTCAAGAGGGAGCTGAGCAAGAGCAAGGGGTAGAAAATATATTCAAAGAAATAATAACAGGAAACTTTCCAAAACTTGAGAAAGATATAAATATCCAGGGACAGGAAGGTCAGAGAATACCAAACAGATTCAACCCAATAAGACTATCCCAAGGCGTATAATAATCAAACTCTCAAAGGTCAAGGACAAAGAGAGGATCTTAAAAGCAGCAAGAGAAAAGAAACAAATAACATAGAAAGGAACTCCAATTCAAATGCCAACAGACTTCTCAATGAAAACCACAAATACCAGGAAGGAGTAGGAAGACATATCGAAATTATTGAAAGAAAAAAAAATGCTGCCAACTAAGAATGCTGTACCCAGAAAATCAATCCTTCAAATATAAAGGACAGATAAAGTCTTTCCCAGACAAACAAAAGCTAAAAGAACTCATCACCACCAGACTCATTCTGCAAGAAATGCTAAAGGAAGTTCTTTGATTCGAAGGAAAAAAACACTAATGTGCAAAAACAAAACACTTGAAGATATAAAACCACTGGTAAAAGTAAGTATACAAATTCAGAATATTCTTACACTATAGTTGTGATATGCAACCCACTCATAACTCTAGTATGAAAAAAAGAGAGAAATCTATCAAAAATAATAATAGTTACAGCAACCTGTTAAGAAATAAGCAATATAAAAATATACAAATTGAGACAATAAAATGTCAAAATGTGGGGGGATAGAGTTAAAGTGCAGAGTGTTTTTATAGTACTTTCCCTGATTTTATTCTTTTCTTTGTAATCAATTTGTTTTAAACAGATGATAAGTTGTCATCTGTTTAAAAGAACTTGTTATATTCATAAAATGTTTTTTGTAAGCCTCATGGAAACCATAAATAAAAAGCCTATAATAAATACACTAAAAATAAAAAGCAACAAATTAAAGCATACTACCAGAGAAAATCACTTAACCACAAGGAAGACACTAAGAAAACAAGAAAGGAAGAGAAGAGTTATAAAACAACCAGAAAACAAGCAACAAGATGGCAGTAAATCCTTACCTGTCAATAATACCACTGAATGTAAATAGACTAAATTTTCCAATTAAAATACATAGAGTGGATAAATGGATAAAGAAAAGACCTAACTATATGCTGACTATAAGAAAACCACTTCATTTATAAAGGACACACATAAACTGAAAATAAAGGGATGGAGAAAGATATTTCTGCAAATGGATACCAAAAAAAGAGCAAGAGTAGCTACACTTAAGATAGATAAAATGCACTACAAGTCAAAGACTGTAGAAAGAGACAAAGAGGGTCACTGTATAATAATAAAGAGTTCAATTATTAAGAGAATATAAGTTATAAATATCCATGCACCCATCACAGGAACACCCAAGTATTAAAGCAAACACTAATAAATCTAAAGAGAGAGACAGACTGCAATACAATAATAGTAGAGAACTTCGACAACCTACTCTAAGTAAGGGACAAATCAACCAGACGAAAAATGAACAAAGCAACATCAGAATTAAACTACATCTAGACCAAATGGGCCTAACTGACATTTACAGGACATTTCACCCAACTGCTGCAGAATACACATCCTTCTCATCAGCACATGGAACATTCTCCAGAATATACCATATATTAGGCCACAAAACAATTCTCAACAAATTCAAAAAAGTAAAAATTCTGTTAGGTATCTCACTGACCACAATGGAATACAACTAGAAATCAATAACAAGAGGAATTTTCAAAACTACACAAAGAAATGGAAATTAAACAACATGCTCCTGAATGATCAATGGGTCAATGAAATAAATTAAGAAGGAAATTTAAAAACAAATTTGGAATGACTCAAAATAGAAATACAACATACAAAAATCTATGGGATACAGAAAAAGCAGTGCTAAGAGGGAAGTTTATAGTAATAAGTGCCTACATCAAAAAAGTAGAAAGACTTTAAATAAACTACCTAATCATGCACCTCAAGAAACTAGAAAAGCCAGAGCAAATCAAACCCAAATTAGTAGAAGGAAAGGAATAGGTTCATAGCAGAAATAAATGAAATTGAGACTATCAATGAAATGAAAAGTTGTTTTTTTGAAAAGATAAACAAAATTGGCAAACCTTTAGCTAAACTAAGGAAAAAAGAAAGAAGACCCCAATAGTAAAATTGAAAATGAAAAAGGAGACATAAAAACACAAATACAAAGAATCATTAGAGACTATTATGAACAACTACACACTAATTGGAAAATCTAGAAAAAATGGATAAATCCCTGGATATA
>NW_012139413.1:2482084-2510168 GCF_000956105.1 Propithecus coquereli | reverse complement strand
AGGTGTGAAAGATCTCTACAAGGAAAACTATAAAACACTCATGAAAGAAAATGAAGAGGGCCTCCCCCAAAATGGAAAAATATTCCATGCTCATGGGCTGGAAGATTTAATATTGTTAAAATGTCAATACTACCCAAAGAGATCTATAGATTCAATGAAATCCCTAGCAAAATACCAATGACATTCTTTACAGAAATAGAAAAATCAATCCTATAATTTATATGGAACAATGAAAGACCCTGAGACCCTGAATTGTTATAGGATTCCTGGAAGATGGGGAGGGAACAACTGAAGGCATTACACTGTGTGACTTCAAAATATACTACAAAGCTATAGTAAACAAAACAACATGGTATTGGTATAAAAACAGACATACAGATCAATGGAACAGCATAGAGAACCCAGAAATAAATCCATGCAGTTACAGTCAACTCATTTTTGACAAAGGTACCTAGAACATATATTGGGGAAGACAGTCTCTTCAATAAGTTGTGGTAGGAAAACTGGATAATCATATGCAGAAGAATAAACTTAAACTTCCATCTCTCACAATATACAAAAATCAAATCAAAATGGATTAAAGACAGAAATCTAAGACCTGAAACTATAAAACTCCTAGAAGAAAACACTGGGGAAACACTATAGAATATTGGTCTGGGTGAAGTTTTTTGGGGTAAGATCTCAAAAGCATAGGCAGCAAAAATAAAAATAGACAAATGGGATTACATCAAGCTAAAAACCTTCTGCACAACAAAGGAAACAATCAACAAAATGAAGTTACAACTTAAAGAATGGAAGAAAATATTTGCAAACTATCCATATGACAAGGAATATAACTAGAATATATATGGAATGCAAAAAACTCAATAGCAAAAAAATAAATAATCTAATTTAAAAATGGGCAAAAGATCTGAACAGACATTTCTCAAAAGAGGACATACAAATAGCCAACAGATACATGAAAAAATACTCAACATCACTAACATCTGAGAAATGTAAATGAAAAACACAATGATATATCATCTCACCCCAGTTAAAATGGCTTTTATCCAAAAGGCAGTGAATGAAAGATGCCAGCAAGGATGTGGAGAAATGGGAATCCTCATATATTGTTTTTGGAAATGTAAACTAGTACAGCCACTATGGAGAACAGTATGGAGGTTTCTTATAAAACTAAAAATAGAACTATTATATGATCCATCAATCCCACTGCTAGGTATATATTCAAAAAAAAGAAAATCAGTATATCACAGAGATATCTTCACTCCCATGTTTATTGCAGCACTGTTCATAATAACCCAAATATAGAATCAACCTAAGTGCACATCCACGAATGAATGGATAAAGAAAATGTGATATATTTATATAATGGAATATTATTCAGCCATAAAAAAGAATGAATCTTCTCATTTGCTGCAAAATGGATGGAACTGAAAGTCATAATGGTAATCAAAATAAGCCTGGCATAGAAAGACAAGTATCACTTGTGCTTCCTCATACATGGGAGGTTAAAAAGTGGATGCCATGAAGATAGAGAATAGATTGGTGGTTACCAGAGACTGGGAAGGGTAGGGGAGAGAGGGGGATAAAACAAGGCTTATTATTAGGTGCAAAAATACAGTTTGAGAAAATAAGTCCAAGTATTTGATAAATCCATAGGGTGACTATAGTAAACAATAATCTATTGTGTATTTCAAAATAATAGAAAATAATTTGAATGTTTTCCACATAAAGAAAAGATAAATGTTTAGGGTGATACATATCCCAATTACATCTGATCATTACACATTATATGAATGTATAAAAAATATCACATGTACACCAAAAGTATGATACATCTATTAGGTATCAATAAAACAATTTGGGAAAAAAGGAAAATGATTTGGAAATTCTGAAGTGAAAACAATATATTAAACAGAAAATTGTAGAAATGAACAATTCATAAATTTTAAGATGCATGCAGGTCTGAGTAGCATGATGAAATCTCACACTGTCCCTCACTGTCCTGCCTTGTCCTACTCAGAACTTGAATCATCCCTTTTCCAGCATATTCATCCTGTAGACCCTACCCATCTGTTAGTCACATCATAGCCGTCTGTGTTATCAGATTGACTTTCATCGTGTTACAGTGCTTGTGTTCAAGCAACCCTTATTTTCCTTCATAATGGCCCCAAACCACAAAAGTAGTAATGGCAGCTGGCATTGTTATAATTGTTCTATTTTATTATTAGTTATTATTGTTGATCTCTTACTTGCCTAATTTATAATTTAAACTTTATCATAGTTATGTATGTATAGGAAAAAATGCACTATATATAGCATTCTGCAGCTTAGGATATCCACTTGGGTTCTTAGGATGTATGCCCCAAGGATAACAGGGGGACTACTGAATAGGCATTTTAATGAGATACTCTTAAAACTCAAAAATCTGTGCAGAAGAAAGGTAAAGGATCCCCATGTTCAGAATCCTAAGCACAATGATAAGCTATAGGGCAAGATAGTTTGGTTAGTGACTCTTCATCAAATCTGGCAATGGCTTGGAGATCCAGCCACTGTTGTACAGAGGGATGGGAACGAATCCAGGTATTGGCCCCGAGTGACCAGAATGATATTCAACTCATAGTGAATGTTGTAACTTACCCCAGAATTATTACATAGTTCTCCTATCAGATAATCTTAAAGATGCTATCGTTAATGCAACCACTGAGGTTTTACCAGATTTGGAAAGATAACCCAAAGAAAAACCAAGAGTCTATCTTTGAAATTGGTTGTATTTTTAAAACCTTTCCGGAAAACCTGCAAGTTGCATTGGAATATGACAGCATTTTCTGAATCTCGGACGCAGTGAGGACAGCGAGGGTCAAACCACAGAGAGCATGCCTGGTATCGAAAATTCACTCAAAAACACCTGACCAATACTTATTCTCCTATTGATTCAGTAGCTGTTTATTAAGCATTCCTTTCATAGCCAGAGATGAAAAAATTAAAATATGATTTTTTTTTGCTCCAAATGAGGGCCTAAATTTACTCCTGACTTTAAATTTTTGAAGTATTTTTTATGTCCCTGAGAATAAGCTACAACTACAAGTAATTTGTATATACTCGGTATTTTTATTCTATGTATGCTGTAAAATTTGTAAGATTTTGAAAGACTTTTAAATGTTGTGAAAGCATATTTCACATTAGTAGAAATACCATACATTTCCTTCTTTCAAGCATGGCACTTTAGGGATGTGCTTTTTTGAATTCAGGCACCTTTCGGATTTTTGACTTTTATTCAGTTTGAAACTACTTCATTGCTGAATAAAATATTTGGCCTGTGTGTTGAGATGCTGGATTTCCATGCTTTGTACATGTGTATTTACACATGCAGAGATGTAAACCCATGGACACAAATCACGTCAATACAAGACATGCATATGCTCATAAATGTGTGCCAAGGTTGATACCCACAATTTTCCTTAACTGTTCACCTTAGAAACCACAATCTGGAGGTCAGTTGACAGAATCAAACCAGAAGGTATGTTTTCATTTTTTAATAAAGCATGCACTTAATATTGAATCCACACTTTAAAATTGGAATATTTCTTTCTTGCTTTTCGTATCAGAAATATCAGAAATCCTGATGGCACACAGACAACTTTTCTGCATGGCCACGGACAATTGAGTTGGGAAACAGTTTAGCGGCTGCTGGCCCTTATGACGAGAGCTGGAATCTTCAATTACACCATCTCATTCTTCTTTAATGTTTCTTAGAGCCTGGGGGCTTTCAAATTATTAGCTTCCTTCCTTAAAATTGTATTTGTAATGTTTGAAAAAGTCACCTTATATGTAATAGGCATTCAAAAATGACTGTGCTCCAATAATCCCAAAGGCTGAAAGGCTCATTCCTGATTGGCTGTAGCAACCCCTTCAGGTGGAGTTGTAGAGGGAAGAAATAGCTGATACAGCAGTTGATGGGAACAGGAATTATCACACATTATCTGCTTCCTTCTTTCCAGGGAGGGCTTCCCGGTACTGGTTTATCAAACTGATAGGAAGTCCTGGGACCCTTGTCTTCCATCTCTCTGTGAAATTTTTTTTCAGGGGCCAGGAACAGGTGGCTAAAGTTAGCACGATCTAGGGAAATGTGTGTTAATCTACCCCAAGAGAGGTATGATTGTCTATGGCAGTAGTTCCCAAATTTTAACAAGCATCAGAATCACCTGGAGGGCTTTTTAAAACACAGGTTGCTGGGCCTCACTTCCAGAGCTTCTGATTCCGTAGGTGGGGTGGAGCTGAATAATTTGCATTTCTAACACATTTCCCAAGGATGCTGATGCTGATGCTCTGGGGACCCAGCCTGGAAACCTCTTGCCTACCAGCACCTATAGGATGTTTTTCAGATTCTGATGGACACTGTATTCACCAGGAGGAAGCTGACTCCATAATTATTAGCATACATGCCCACCTCTTTCCTGCAGTCCCGTCATACCACCTGCAATAGCCCAGAAACTATTTGTAGTATTGTAACAGAGAACAGATGAACAACAGAATCAGAGAAAATACTTGGATTATCATTTTCCTTTTTGTAAGAAACCATTTCTTTGAATTATTTTTAATTGAAAGTGATCTTTAAAACCACATGGTGGCAGTGTAATCACATGAGTGACAGTCTCAGGGTGCCAGGGTGGAATTTCTGAACCCACTATAAATTAAGAGATAACTCCGAGAGCTAAGCATCTGTGATCTTGGCATAACAATTATTGGCCTGTAAAGTATAAATGACAAGTTGTAGTCAGATACCTCTACAGAAACCTCAGTCAGGGCTTTCAATATTTTTACAATGCCTCAGACAGAATACATTTTTCCCCTCTGCCGTTTCATAGTGTGAAAACAACTTCACAAGAACAAGCAACAGATCATTTCATGCATGAGCTACGTAACAAATTCAATCCAAAATAACTCCTGCTTCAGTTTAGCAAATTACTGTGTGATAGCAAATTCACTCTGCACTTTAATCATTTTTGAAAAGTGAATTTATTTTTTCTCTAGTATTGCTTAATTTTATATATTTGCATGCCTCTATGTTTCTCACAACCAAGTAAAATTGAACTTTCTCAGATTTGTTTACTAAAGTATCTCCTTGGGCCCTTCTTTTCTATAGAGAGATTTTAAGATGGCATTAAGTCTTTCGTGCATTTTAATTTGGTTGGTTGACTATTTGTATGCTGTAATCCACATGACTCCAATATAATATTAGGGGTACAGAATTCTTAGAACAGGGTGCTGTTAAAGTGAAGAACATATTCAACTATTCCAGTCCCTGTCCTATAACTACATATTCAGTAATGTTAGCAGAAGTGGCAGTTTCCTGGAAATGAGAAGGATGATTTAATATTAAATTTTGAAAATGCTGCCTTGTTTGCATCTTGATATAGTGCTTCTGGTCACCCGAGCAATGGAAACAATCAAATAAGACCACTGCAACTGTTAACAAGGGAACAATGAACCTAGAAAATTCCCTAGCAACACAGGATTTCTTAGTTCCATTTTGCCAAAAAAAATCTACCTTTGCCAAAGATGACAGGATTTAAAAACACCATCAACCAGACTAAAAAGAGAAAGGAAGACAAAATGTCCTTACATCCTCCTGAATATGTGCATGCTTCTCACACTACCACAGACATTTGATTTTGGTTCTGGCTCCTAAACTTGAATTTTTGGATCAAAGCTTCTCTCTGGGTACGCTGAATCAGACAACACACTCCCTGGGAATACACTGTGACAGAAATTTCCCCAAATGCAGGGATCTGAGAGGGAAAGTGTATTAACCTAGAAAGGGACAAGGCTCAAGGTCGAAAATCATCCTCTTAAATGCAGACTAGAGAAGTAATTAAAATCTTATTTTGAGGACATAGCTATTACTCTAATACAGGTACCATGCGTTGCACTTTATTGCACGTGTGTTAGGTGGAATGGGAGCTCAGAGAGCCTGTGAGAGCTGTAGTGCTTCTCAGTATAGCAACAGCATCTACAGTTTCATAGGTTACAACTCCCCAGGTCCTCATTGCGATTGATGGGCTGCATACAGTGCTCAGAATTTCTTATTTGCCCCATGTCACCTGGATTTTTCACCTGCTCTCTTAATTGAGTTATTCTATATTCAGTCTGCCTGTTGCCTACATATGCCCAAATTTTATTTTCTTCCAAATCTCAAAATCAAAATTTTAATTGATTGATATTAAAATTTACAAAAATTACACTCCGCAAAAAATCAATATCATGCATGCATTCAGCCATCTACAGAATCAAGCCTTTATGAGGTAGGTGTTATTATCCCCATTTTGGATGTAAAAAAATTGAGTCTTAAGAAAGGTCAAGTAACTTCACCCAAGATTACATAGTCACCAAGTGGCAACGCTGGAATTTCTATACAGGTAGGTCTCATAACTCTGAAGCCTGTGTTCTTAATCACTAACACGATTTGAAACACTTTTCAGTCGTTATATTTCCCACCTTTAAAACAATTATTCCTGCTCTTCCACATATTCCTTCCATATAAGAAAATTATTTCAATATTCAATTTTTCCTAAAGAGGAACAAATATTTATTTTTTGTCCAAGTATATCTTACAGTTTATAAAGAGTAGATTCTTTCTCTACGTAAATGCTACTTATTTTTAATACTGACACATATGTTAACATTTAAAGAACATTCCATGTAATATTTATATGTGTAATATGTATTAGCAATATGATGTTAGACAGTTATAATTTTATCAAAGCATAATTACTAGGATTACTATAGGAGCTATAATTCTTTTTGACAATTCAATCAGGCTTCAAAATTTCAAAAGAAGTTTAACTTGCCTCCTTGATTGATTTATTCATTATTTATACCCTGTCTATTTCAAAAAAGATTTAAAATAACTCACACAAAAAAGAGAGAGGCATAAAATAGAATCATTAAAGCCAGGATGAAAGAACAATTGCCATGAGATAAAAGGGGCAAGAGAGTTGTACTGAAAACCTTAGACTAAGAAAATTACTGTGATCAGACATGCTTCAGCTGTTGAGTTTCTAGATAGCAAAACAAAAACAAATGAACATATAAAAATATAGATCTCTAACAGAAAAAGAGTGCTAATTTTTTAGAAAGACACTTATCTTTATACAATTAAATATAAAATGTTTTGACTTGTACGTGGTATGAGGTAGGGTCAAGATTAATTTTTTCTTTATGAATATTCAATGAATCCAGCACAATTTATAGACAATACCTTCACACACCCACTGTATTTTGCTATAATTTCTGTCATAAATCAACTGATCCATATAAGTGGGTCAATTTCTGGACTTTTTATTATGTTGCAGTGGTCTACTCATTTATACTTGAACCAATAACACATTATCTTAATTACTATAGAATCATCCAGTAGTGAAAGTTCTCTAGCTCTGTTCTTACTCCTTAAGATTGTCTTGACTCTTCTAGGATTTTTTTCTTTTCCACATACATTTTAAAGTAAGCTTGTTGATTCCAAAGAAACTGCAGGGATCTTAGTGATGATTGAGTTAGAACCACAAATCACTTTGGATTAAATCTTCCAATTCATGGCCATGGTAGATACCTCCATTTCTTTAGGTCTTCTGGAATTGCTGTCAATAGTATTTTATGCTTTTAAGTCAGAGGCATTATACATCTTGCATCTAATTTATTGTTTTCATATTTGGTATTCTTTAATGTGATTGTAAATAGTATCTTTTAAAAATGTATTTTCTATTTGTTTCTGATATACAGAAATACAATTAGTCTGTTTATTGATATAGTATCCAGTGCCCTTGCTAAAATTACCTATTGTTATAATAGTATGTAGTTTCTTTTAGATTTCCTAGATCAAATAACTATGTAACTTAGGAATAATAACAGTTTTACATCTTTTTTTTTTTAGTCAGTCTTCTTCTTGACTTTATATACTGGATAGGACCTCCAGTGCACTGTTGAAAAGAAGTGGTAATAGCAGCATCCTTGTCTTGTTTTCCTCATCTCAGAGAGTGGTTTCAGAATTTTACCACCAAGTATGACGTCTGTTGTATGTATGTTTATAGATTTTTTTAAAAATCAGATTAAACTCTCTTATTTCCTCATTCAATAAGATGTGTGTATGTTTGTGGGTGTGTTTTATTATAGTGAGTGCTGAATTTTATCACATATTTTTCTGCATCTATTAATATGATCATATAATTTTGTCCTATTTTTTCCCTAATAATATGGTATACAACTCTGATTAGTTTTCAATTGTAAAACCACATTTGAATTCCTGTTATAAACCCTCTTGGGCAAGGCGTATTATCCTTTACATATGTTGCTAGACACATTTTAGATTTAAATGTGAAAAGTAGGACAATAAAGGTTTTAGAAGACCTTAAGTAGACAAAGGATTCTCAATAGGGCTCAAAAGAATTAAACACAAATAGAAAAAATAGTGATAAATTAAACCATGTCAAAATTAAGAAGCTCTGTTCATTGGAAGACATTATTAGTAGAGTAAAACTGTATGTCACAGTGTGGGAGAAGATATTTGTAATATATATATTTGTAATACATATTTTGTAATACATATATTTTACAAAGAACTATATTCAGTGCATGGAAAGAACTTCTCCAGACAAATAATCAAAGGCAGACAACCTACTTTAAAAATGGACACAATACCAGAATAGGGATTTCACAAAAGAGAAAATCCAAATGGCAATAAACATAGAAAAAAGAAATAGACATCAGGAGAGTACAAATTAAAATCATAATGAGATAATATTACATATACCCCCAGAGTGGCTAAAATGAAAAGTACACATAATATCAAGTGTTTTCAAGAATAGAGCAATTAGAATATTGCTCGTAAAAAATATATTTATGCAAGTACATTTGGAAAACTTGTAGATTAGTATCTTACTAAAGACATCTGTATGGCATGTAATATAGGAATTCCACCATTAGGTATATGCCTAACAAAAATGCATACTGTACTTACAAAACCTATATAAAGAATGTTCAAAGCAGCACTATCCATATAAGCCAAAAACTGAAAACTACTCCAGTAGGCACTGTGGTAGCCAGCTGCCATGTCACAAGTAGCCCCTTGAAGAGTTCTAGTGGGAACTGAAGCCTCCGGCCAACAGCCACCGGAGAAAAGCAGATTGCCTCAGGCAAGTCTTTGGAGATTGAGCTGGACTGGAAATTTAAACATAATTTCATCAGACTCTGAGCCAGAACCCTCCAACTAAGTCACTCCCTCATTCTTGACCTTCAGAAACTGTGTAAGGTAATGTTCACTCTTTCAAGGTGTTAATTTGTTTCAAATTTGGCGTAATTTGTTATGCAGCAATCAATAACTAAGACACCCATCAATAGTAGAATGGAAAATTGTGGAATAATTATAAGATAAAATAGTAAAGAGCAATAGAGATGTACAAACAACAACTATGTGCAACAATATAGATGAATCTTACAAACCTGTTTAGTAAGTAAACTAGATGCCAAAGAGCATATACATCATGTTTTTGTTACTGAAAGCTCAGCCACTTGTCCAGGAGGCCAAATCAGAAGAACGAGGACAAGTGCTTTGAGAGGAAGGAAAGGCAGTTTACTTTGCAAAGGAGGAAAAATGGTAGACCTTCTCATCTCAAAATTCCAAATTTCCTAAACATAGGCAGAAATACAGAGCTTTTAAAGGGAGGGTTATCAGCTTCAGGCAATTACTGTGGTTAACTATTCTAATCCTCCCATCTCTGCCAAAGACAAAGCCTGTGAACTCTGTCAGCCTCCCACCTGGGAGGGCTGGTGCCACCTGGGAGTTTTAACAAAAGACTTAACCTGCCTCATGGTTGCAGGCCAGGCTGCAGTTCCCAAAAGGAGGGGGGGTGTTTAAAGAGACAGAAAATCTTTTTTTTTCCCAAACCATTCCCTGTTACATTTCCATTTGCATAAAGATCAAAAGCTGACAAAACTAATCTATAGTGATAGGAAGTCAGAATAGTGGTTACCTTTGCATGAGGCACAGAAGGGCTTTTCGAGGAGTATTAATAATGTTCTATTCCTTGATCCGAGTGCTGGTGACACAGATGTGTTTATTTTAAAAAATTTTTCATACTGTATACTTATGATTCATTCATTGTTTTACATATATGTTATGATTAAATAGTTTAGTTAGGTTAAAAGGAAATGTATCATGTGAATTTCTGAGGGTCTCTGAACAACATAATGAACTATTCGATGATAGCTTTTTAAAAGTACAGATACATTTTATATGTTGTCATTTCTTATACTAACTCTTGATAAAATCAAGCACAAAATAGCGAATCACTGTGCCATGAAGACAATTTTCTAGGGATGAAATTAATGAGGTCCCAGTATATAGTTTTCCAATAATCAAATTTAATTCTGAGATAGGCTTAGCATCATTTCTCTAACTTTAATATGCATAAGAAATACCTAGGGGGTTGACTTAAAATGGAGATACACTGCCTCTACACCCAGAGAAACTGACTCAGCAGGACTGACAAAGAGCCAAGAATTTATATTTTTAACAAATATTCTAGTGACAACACTTTGTAAAATGCTGAAATAAAACTGTACAGATGTTTTTTGCAAGCTCTGGTACATACTCGTGCTTCTGAATTCCAAATATTGTACAAAATACACATACTGCACATATAGGATAGTTGGTACCTTTTTAAAAACTTCACTCGAAACGGGAAGAAACAACAGATAAAGCTTGAATATAGAAGCTCATTTTAAATACCCTTGGACAATAAAAATGACATGAACTAAAAAGAATCACATATACTTTACTGATTCTAATACATAACTTCTATTGCAAACAAAGGGTGGTCACATCTATTAAAGATATGCACCTGCTGTATAATTAAATGTCACCCTAATGTGAGCATCTCCCTTTTCCCCGCGTGAGCGCGCGCGTGTGCACACACACACACACACACACACACACACAATTAAATTGCAGTTCAAATAGCCAACTTTGAGTGCTCAAGTAACAACAAGCAAGTTAAACGAAGAAACAAACAAAATGAACCTCAGTAAGATCATATGTGTTTTTTAGAACTTTATCTGTTCCTATGTTGTGTCCTTCACTACAATTCACAAATCTTCCTTTGGCTGTGGAAATGACTATGGCATGGAAAACATGACTCTGACTTGGAGGGAAGAATAAGCTATAGTTCTCAAAGAACAAATAACCAAATAGCCCGTTTTCATGCAAATATACTCATAGCAAACAAAACAAGGCAAAAGGAATCCTGAAGACAAGATATGTAGGCAGAATGAGTTACAAACTATTATTCTGAAACTGCCCAAGAGGCATCAGCAAGTGTTTAAAGGTCCCCTATGAGCACTATTACAAGTACTGCTGGAAATAATATACAGCAGTAATAAACCATGCGTAGCTACAGAAGCAGGCATACCATTTACTTTACCAAACGGGGTTTATTTTTCCTCTGTAGTCTCCTCTTAATAATATGAGCCCCAAAGTGAAGTCTGTATCTAGATTTATGAAGTAAGTAAAAATGGGGAGGTCCCAGCTCTTCATCCTTACCAGCAGCTATGTAATCATGCAACAGCTTGCTGGGCAGAGGATGTGGCTACCTCTGTGTTCTGTACATTAGCTAGGCCTGTTGGTGCTCCTTAAATTCTTAATGGAGATGGTAACACTACAACCGATGGAGGATTATAAATGCAGCTACCCCAGGTGCAAAATTATGGGCCAGATTTTGAGCCCTCTGTTGCTGAGCCTATGGAATTTTTATCAGGACTACCACATGAAGGGATGCATGAACATACTTATTAACATCCTCACCTAGATTTCCCCTATATAGAATAACTGGTTGGCCCTAGTAAGGCAGCTAATATCTCCTCTTCTGGGCAGTGACATTTTGAATAATCTCTAACCTCAGAAAATAACCATAAGGTGGTACATCAGAGTGCCAAAGAATAACAAGGATGCTGGCATTCTGGCAGAAGTGAAGTAGAAACCATATATTTTATATATGTGTATGTATATAAATACATACATATCCACACATACACACATATACATACATATATAAACATGTAGACACCCATGAAAGAAAAGAAGAAACACTTTCAGAACATGCTATTTTAAAAATCAAGACTCCATTAAATAGAGAAACTATATCTGTATTAAGCCACATGTTACAGAGATGTATTCACTAGTGAAAAATAACAATATGGAGCTGTCTAGCTATTTTTCTCAAATGCTAATAGGTAACATCACTAAGGGTTAGAGATTATTCAAAACCCCACATCTCACTTTGTCCTGTGGTGCTTACTATGAGTGAAGTCATGTGATCCAGTATAAGAGGGGCCATCAATATTGGCCCTTGCAATCTGGGAAAGCAAATAGTGTTGATTGATTATAAAACTAGCCCCAATTCTCCACCCAGCATCGTATCTTTTCCCTTTGGAATGTGACTTTCAGCTCTTCCCTCGAAGTGGTGAAATTTATTTCCTCACCCCTTGAATCTGGCTGGCTGTGTGACTTGCTTTGGCCAGTAGACTGTAGCAGAAGTGATGCCGTGCCAGTTCTGAGACGAGGCCCGAGGAGGCCATCTTGGACCGGCCAGCCAGAGCTGACCTGCCAGTTGACCACAGACGTATGGGAGAGTCCAGCTGAGTCTGGCCTAGACCAGCACAACTGCCAAGTCTATCCATGGACTGTCATTGTTTTATGTCATCAAATTTTGGAGCAACGTGTGACATAGTGATAGCTCCACAATCTTGTTTAACACTATGGTGAATAAAATACCTATCTAAGTAAAGGATATTTTGTATGTTCTTTTTTGGCCCTAGATTATAGCCATTATTATCATTTTTGTGATCTCATCTGAGGTCCAGTTCTTAATACTGCATGCAATCAATATAATTAACAGCTTTAGAAATCCAGATTTACCTTGATGGGAGGTCTGGCTCTAACCATGAAGACAGAAGTTTCTTGTCCTTGTTCCTCTGTACTAGAAAAGGTAGCTCAAAGGAGCAGCAAGCAGCCATTACAGGAAAGCAGTGGGAAGAATAAAAGTGATCCAGGTATGGGATCCAGATGAAAAGTGAGTTGCACCAAACTCTTTAGTAACCTTTTCATCCTCAATTGGCACTTTGAACTGAAATCAACCTCAAAAGCTCAAAATGAAATGCATTCAGAAAAATGACTAGTACCTTTAAGTCCTGCAGATTTATTGCTTTGGCTCAGGGGTAGCTTCCATAAAAAACACTCTTTGTGGAGACAAAGGCAACAGGTGGGGGTGGGAGGTGGTCTCGGCTATTACTACTTTTAACTGTCACATGTGTTTCCATAGCCTCATCCCCAAATACCAGCATCACTAGCTGCAAAGAAACATAAAATTTAAATGAGAATGAATTTCACACTTGAGGCAACAGGCAGCTTTACATTTGGATATGACATTCAGAGCTATGTAAAAATATTACTTTGCATACAGATTATTGAATGCTTTGCCTTGGAAACCAATTCATGTTCTGTATGCCAGGACCAAGGGAAAACAGGCAATGCTGACTGGCAGACTCTTTAATTCAAGTTCCAGAATTCCAAGAAGGAACTATAATTTCCCCCCACAGATTGTTTTACAAAGAAAGGAAACCAGTAAACCTTTGGGGATAGGTTTACAAGCACCTACAATGAGAGAAATACACTTTGAAAGAGAGAGAAACTATAATTTCCTCCAAAATCGGTAGTAAAAATGACTATAGGAATTTGCATAATCATGCTAAATAACATAGCATAGTTCACTGAATTATCTTTTTTAAAAACTTAAAGTTATTCTTTTAAAAATTATCATAATAATAGTTACTAGTTATTGAGGATCTACTCTGTATTTTTATATTATAACCTTGTGTCTCACAACAATCCGTCACTGTAGGTATTATTGTTATTTTGTGTCAAAAGATAAGGAAAATGATATATAATTTACCAGAGGTCACATTTGAAATATATGAATGACTTAAATAGTTTTCATTTATACAATTTTAATGCTTTTTTTGCCTCCAGCTACATTTATTATTATTATTATTATTATTATTATTATTTGCTGGCTCTACAAACACATCAAAGAATGTGTTACCTAAGAATTATCTAAGAATCAAAACAGACCCCTCTCGACCTTTCTTGGTATCCCCATCTCTCTTCTCTAATACCTCATAACTCTCAAAATTATTGTTTATTAAAATACTTTGTTAATTTATCTTCTTATTTTCAAACTCTTGCTCAGCCATATTTCATGGTTACACTCTGTGAGAACAACAATACAGATTTTAAACGGTAGAGACTTCATAACCAACACAACTTCTGCTTGGTCCTCCAGTTATCAAACTAAGTTACACAAGGTTAAGGAGTTAACCTGTCTTCTCTTAAGCGCATTCCTCTATACCAAATTTCTTTAGGCGCATGCATATCGCCATCACCTTCTCACTTAATTGTTAAAGACACTTGAGTTAACTGTCATGTGTATGTGCTTTCTGCTTTCCTAAATAAGAATTTAGGGTTAGTGAGGACTGCAGAGTCTTGCGCTACGTATTCTTTTCAGGATAGGTGCATTTTAATTCAGATAACTAAAATCTATTCAAACTCTTTGACCTCAAAGCTGACATGTAATTAATCTTTAATGAGTTATTAATATTCTTTGCAAAACTTTAAAAGGCCTTACCAGGGACTAATAAAATTATTAAAATTTGAAAAAATTAGCCCTGAACAGATGAGTGGGAAATTTTACTATCTTGTCAGGTGGATAATGTACTTGAATGCTAAGTTGAGCGAATGTGCCACTTTGCAAAGGGTGGCTTTTACAAACATTTGCATGGAACTCTTAAAACTATTCATCATCTAATGCATAGTCCTTTTAGGTTTTCAACCCAATTTGTCTTATTTTTAATATTAAAAAATCTAGAATAGAAGAGAAAAAATATATAAAATTCAAGATATTGCAGTATTACGACTGCACATTACTCACTATAAAGAACACATAATCACATAAGTCAAGTTTGATGGCAATAATAAAAAACTAAATATAACTGGAATTGGCTTCTTTTCCATTTCAAGAATACTATAACATTGAAGTGGGCATCATTGTTTTTCTTAGATAATTTTCCAAGTTTGAACAAGAAAATAGAAGTGAAGATGTTTTGAAAAGCATTAAATAATAAACAATTTTTATCATGGCATGATTATTAAGCATGTAAATCAGACTGTTGATCACATAGCTTAAATTATAGACATTATCTATAAAAATGCAAACTTCTATGTATATGCTACATGAGCATGTTAGCACTATCATTTTTCATTCCCTTAAATTTAAATTAAAATTTAGCAACATACAGTTGAAATATACAATGGATATACTTCAAATTCTATTGTGTAATAAAATATAATTTCCTGGTAATAGCTAAAGCACATTATCCTTGTGGGAATACACAGGCAATTTCAGTGATATATCAAGATTTGAAAAATTTAAGGTTGAGCTTCCAAAACACGTTAATTATGTGGATACTCTCACAAAGGTAGATATCAGGAAGTCTCAGCTCTTTGCTGCTGTGCTAAAACAAGACACATTAAGTGGTCTACAGGCTTCCTTCCTTTTCTTCTCCATAGTCAGACAATTGATTAATGATAGCACAAAACACAGTTAGCAAGATCGACAGTATCTTAAAACAGCAGAAAAAATTTTTTTTTCCAGTTTCTTGGGCCTGTCAGTTTTGTTATAGAACAAAAGCAAATATGGATATCTTAGACTGAGCATCACTATTGTCTCTGAAGCCAACAAACAGTTATTTATTCTAACTTGGAACTAACTACTATGATCAATCAGGCATTTAAAATTGAGCCACTTCAAACTGTTTGAAAATCGATTAAATGTACATATTTCATCTTATTTTCCCTTCATATTTTATCTCTCTCTGGGCCCAGGAGATAGAAATTATTTGTAATGTAGTCGCAGACACTTTCCTTCATGTATTCCTAGAAAATGGACTACATTAGAAAGTTACAAATATAATTACATAATTGCGTGTTATCAGCTGTAAGACACTCCCTAATTTCAGAGATTTTATAATGTCAAAAATGAGACTTAAAATACATAATATAAATATGATCATGTGTGAGAGAGAGAAAGAATTTAAAATTTGACAATAGGAGAAAAATTCAATAAGTTAAAAAAGTTACTTCTAGAAGTACCTATCAGCACAATTATTTAAGCATATTCTTTGTAAGTTTCATGTGAAAGCAACTTTACAGGTATTTGATTTCATTTCAACATTAATAACTCTCGACAAATTATTGTTCATGCATGTTTGACTCAGCATAAATCAAACTATATTTACCAAATAATTTTTATTTTTGGCTCATAGCATCACTCTGCCATATGGCTTGAACATTCAGTCATTTTTCATTTTCTGCATCTATTCACTAAAATCCGTTCTCTGTGTGTGTGTGTGTGTGTGTGTGTGAGAGAGAGAGAGAGAGAGAGAGAGAATGTGCATGTGTGTGTCTATACATGTTTTGAGAGGTGTCTTTGCATAGTGGTTAAGATCAGTCATGGGAATCAAACCACTTAGGTTCCAATCCTGACTTCCTCACTTATTAACAGTGTCGTCTTGGGCAAGTTACTTTACCTCTCTGTGCCTTACTTTCCTTACCTGGAAATTGAGAAAACAATAACACCTACCTCACAAGATTATTATACGAGTAATATAAGAGTGTTGACTAGATAGGATACAAAATGGAATTATTTTGTTGCCTTAGATTTGCAAAAGAGACCTAAAATCAATGTCTGCCAGACAATTTATTCTAGTTTTGTAATTCTTAGCTTTCCAGTCACTTTCAGGGTATATAAAAAATGCTATGGATTAATTTTTAAAGATTGGTAGAGATTTCCATTAAGGAGAGGCTTTCTTTTTAACCTATAACTTACTGTGCTAAATGCCCTTCCAAGGGTATAACACGTATTAACCTATTTAATCCTTATAAGAATCTGATGAGATCCTTTATTAGTCCCATTTGCAGATGAAAAAACTAAGGTAAATTAAGTACTTACTTAATGTAACAGAGAGCCTAAGTGAAGAAGCCGGGATAAGAATTCAGGCAGTCTGGCCCCTAGTTGCAGGTTTTTATTACCATGTGGGACAGCATCTTAGGAATTGTCAGAGGACTGCTACCTTCCTCCTCCCTCTCCATGGAGTACTTTCCCCTCACCTTAAGCCAAATGTAGAGGGCTTTGAGAGAATCACCTGGAGAGCGTGATATGTACCTCCTGGAAATTGGAAGATTCATGAGCTCGTATCTGACTTACATTTGAAGACGAGAGACTACAGAATGATGCTTCCACCAACTGCAAAGTAAAGGAGCACATTTCCTATAGGCCGAATACTGGCCTCACAGAGGTTATCTTTGAAGGGGACCTATCCCAAAAAGTGTGGAAGAAAAGAACAAGGTGAGATAGAGTGAAGCCCACCATCTCTTTCTTCCCCACTTCTGAGTTTGAGCTAGACCTGTGCTAGGCAAGAAAACAAGCCTTAAATTTGATTAGAAATTCAAGTTTGGGTAAGATAGAGCTACACTTTTTAATCGTATTATGCAACAAAATTTGAGTTACTAGAAAAATCTTGGGAGTTTTCTAGATCTTTGTCTAGAAGCAGAAAAACATGATTCAACAGAAAGACTAAACAGAGCAGAGATACATGATGTGCTGCACAATATGGCTGAGATTATATTCACTGACCCTCCAAAAACTTTTAGATTGTCCTCATTACTTCCAAAACAAAATCAAGGTCTAAATTTGTTAATATGTCATCCAGGGCTTTTCACTATTTGACCTGTATTCTCTGTCTCTGTCTTTATCTTCTATCACTTACAAACCCACTCCAGTAATGTTCTATATGTACGTATTATTTCATACCATTAGGCCATTGCTCATGCTAGTAACCTCACCTGGGATGAATTTCATACCTTCCCACTCTTCAAATTTTTACCCATCCTTTAAAGTTTAGTTGATATCCTACGTCTTGAAGAAAGTCTTTATGTATTCCCCCTAGTGGTTTTTTTTGGGGGGGGGGATTATAAATCTATAGTTTTATTAAGACAAAAACTGACAGTGTGGTATGAAGTTTACATTTAAACAAAGTTTTCACAGAAATCTAGCACATGCCTAAAAAGATTTTACAATGTAGCTCTAGTTGCAACTCTAGATGACGTCAAGAACTGATGGATCTTGTGATTCAAGACAGAGCATTTTGGGTAGCATTTAATTCTTAGGATTTTTTTAAAAAATGTTTTTTGTTTGCTGTGTTTTACAGTGAACCATTGCCCCAGTATGAAAGTTTAATCTTCTCCTGAGACCAAGGCTTTTGAAATCATTCAACTCTTGAACTGATTCAATGAAACTTGCGCTGTCAGTGACTGAACCCTGCTACCAATGGTTTTAGAGTTCAAAGTTCAAAAAACAACAACAACAACAAAAAAACCAGAGAGGCTCCAAGAGTTCTCTGCCTTAAGAGCATGGGCCCTTGTCTTCCCTACTCTCCCATCTCCTGTACCACCCTCTTCCCCAACACCTCAGCCAGTGGCTTGGATGAATAAGCTATTTATAACTTCATAACTGGAAAAAAAAGGGTCGTCTTGTTTAATTTTAGGAATTAGCACCTGTAGGACAGAATGATCTGCCGATGTAATACAAGACTCTCCAATACAAGACTTTCCCCTCTTCAATCAGTTTCCATCTCCAAAATGGCAGCTTTGGTAACTTATGAGCTGGCTTAGTACTTTGTGGGTAACAGCATTATGCTCAGGCAGGGAACACCTTGGCTTATAGGTTTCAGGCATTCAAAGTTTTTAAACAGTCTCTCACAGTCCTCCTTTGTGGTGCTAATGGCATTTTTTGAAAAGGTAAAATATTATGGACATAGAAGGAAATCATTAGTTGTTTGTTCTTTCCATTATTTCACCATTTCCCCAATCAGGCCCCAAATTTTAACCAAAATGATCCTACTTATCTCCCTTCTTTCCTACCGTATCCCTCCCACCCCCAAATAATACACCAGTTATAGCCAAAAACTACACACATGCTACGCTATAAAAATGCAGAGTTAACACTGTTGGGAAGAAGGCTGTGGGTTGTGGAGATGCTCTTTGAAGATCTACAGTATCTTTTTGTTCTCCCACACACCCAATTCTACAAGTTTTGTCTTTCATAGAAGGGCCTTTGCTTTTCTCAACAAAGTGCAGAATGGGTTGCCTTGAAACACTTACCGCCCTTCCCCTCCACTGGGCTGGGGGTGCAAACTATACAGCTTGAACGGCTTTAAAGCACTTTTGGCTGCTGCAGGGCACAGAAACTATACTGGCTCTTCAAAGGACATCTTCTCAAGCCACCTCTACGGTGTCAACACAAGTAAAACTCCTTCCCTCCCCACTTGAAACCCACAGTCAGATGTGACAGGGGCTGGTACTCAGAGTTAATTCTTGTCATCTTTTTTGTCATCATCCTCCGAGGGGTAGGAATGCCACGTCAGCCTTTCCTCACAGAAGGATATGACAACCTGTGGGCACTTGACATTGGCTTCCTCGGCAGGGACCAGGTCAGCCTCATCAGAATTTTTCCATTTCATCAGAAACATGAGCTCTCCACTGGAGTCTGTAGCTCCAATAATCCGCTCCGGCTCCAAACCCCGAGCAAAACCTCGTGGCTTTTCTGACTCTTCTGTTTTCTTCTTTGCTTTGCTCTCTTCTCCCTTATCTTCAGAATCAGAATCAGCTTTGCGCTTGCCTCCCTCTGATTCATCTGTCTCATGTGCTGTTTTCTGTGACTGCAGAAGCTCAGCAATGAGGTCAGGGCAATCCAGGTTCTCTTCCGGCTCCCACCTGCTGTCCTCATCCGAGAAACCCTTCCTCTTTAGGAGGTATTCCGCTTTGCCCTTTACCACTAGGCGGTCGAGAACTTCTTCCACCACGTATTCCTCTTCCTCCTCTTCCAGCACCTCCTCCACTTTCTTCTTGTTTTGTTTTTTCCCCATAGTGCCCGCCAGCTTTCTGGTGTAAAGGGTGACGCTGCTCAGAGCAGCGCCCAAGAACCCGAGAGGAATCGGTGCTGCGCTACTGGCGCGTCGCGTCGGGCCAACCGGGGAAGTGGCGCCCAGGAAAGGCAACAAGCTGGTGGCCGCGGTGGAGCCCCTCAACGAAGCGGCGGCGTACCGCAGGCCCCGGCCCACGGCCCTCCCCTCTGCCCAACAGAAGAGCCTCGCACTCTGCGCCCCCCAGTGGTATTAATCATAGTCTCCTACCAAACACCTATTATCTCATCCTCTTTTAAAACGTAAGTAAAGTAAGTACTTTATACACCTTTCCCACTCACTAAATTGTGCATGAATTCCTTGAAGGCAAGAAGATGTCTTATTTTTGTGATATCCCATATAGGACTTAGAAAATGATATATACACAAAAGTCTTAATAGATGGTAAGAAAATTAAAACTTAATGAGTATTATGACCCGAGACCTTTTTCACTTTCAATGCACTGTGCAAAATTCTCAGGACAATTGACACCGTGTAGACCTTTTTAAAATGTTTGCTTACAAAAGAAACAGTGATATTCAGACACAGTAAGTTGAAAAAAAAATTACAGATATTTCTACATGGGTCCTTATATTTGAATATTAAGGAATTCTAATACTAGAATAAATGCATGCCAAACAAGTAAAAATAAATATTCAGTCTTAAGTAGATAAAAAGTTGCAAAACACAGTGGACCATGAGCCCAACTAATAACACACAAAAGGTCTGTGTCTATTTCTATGTGAAAGTATGTGTATTGGAGGGTAAAACTTCTGGATGACTCACTTTGTAGAAATAAGAATTTTGTGCTTTGCCAGATATTCAATTCAGGACTCTGGAAGCAAGCAGCAAGAGTAATCATGGATTACTACAGGCAGCTAGCCAGCTATATTTACCGACATGCAAAGAGAATTTTAAACACATTGGGCAGCCCTATAAAAACCAAAGGGACAGAGACCACTCAGCATCTGCAAAATCTAAAGAAAATTCTAAAGGTAATTATTTATGTTAGATGAAGAACAGGACTTATAATCAATTTCTGATTTACAGCATCTGTCATCAGTCTTGGTCCAGTAGGTCAGGCAGGTACAGTGGCTGATACCAAAGTCCCACTGGCAACTATCGTTGGTGGTGTGGTAGACCAAACATCTTAGGCTGTGGAAATAGATTGAACATGCTGTATACAGACAAACAAAAAGCATCCTCCCTCCACCATTAAGTTGCACAGGGGCTATCATGGCACTTGACATTTCCACAATGCTTTTGACTATGTCAGCCACTCTTTTTGCAACCTATAAAAGTGGCCAAAAAAGAGAACAAACTTAATCAAATTTCTTGACTGCTTAGGTTTTTCCATGGAATCTTAATTTTCTTTATTTTCTCTCAATTTGACAAGCAGGCAGCTACAGTATTAATATTACCAAACATTGTCTCATTTTACAGACATGCAGTGTTGGTATGTACTTTACTGATTATCTTGCCCTCAATTACTAATTACAGTACTTCAGATGAATTACTTAATTATTCCTAGATATACAGCTTGCTCATTCATGAAATAGGAAAAGTAATAGTACCGAACTCAGATGATTGTTATCAGGACTAAATGAGAGAACTGATGGAAAACACAGCACAGCACATATTAATAATACAGTGTAGGTACTCAATTAACATGAGCTTTGAGTAATATATTATCACTAGACAGCATATGACTATATTTGCTATATAATGTTATTTACTATACATTGAATTATATATTATAGATATTACATATTATTATATAGTTGAAGCTTTTCCTTTTATATATAGTCACTAAGGGCCAGAGACATTTGGAATCTTTTCTAAGGTGGCTCTGTTATATTTAGAAGAAAAGATTGCATACATTGGAGGTGAATATAGAAGGAAATAAATCTAAAATTGTGAGAGGAAGCTAAGGAATCATAAAAACTTCATTATTTTCTGATATTAGTCTTCTAATCCTTTGAAAAAGCTTCTTTAGAAAAGTGCTTTCATAAATGGAGTAGAGATCAGTGGAGCTGTGGTGCTACAGCCTCCCTTCTCTCTTCTTGCCATCTTAAAAGGCCTAGCAGTTCAATCTAGTTTATCAAATGTAGGCTACTGGATATTTTTCAGTGGATTATTGGTGGATTATTTCTATAACACTATAATTCCAAACTTTACTAAGTTGTCAAAAATGTTCTTTAATTCAATCTAGTAAATATTGATTGATCATCCCTTGTATATTAAGAGGTGGGGAGTACACAAATGAATGATAATACAGACAACTAATTATAATACAATATGATTGGTGATGCCATGGAAGGAAGGGATTTAGTGTTTTGGTTTGTTTGTTTACATATACTGGAGAATAAAAATGCTTGAAGAATGTTAATAGGCAATAAAAATGAAGGCAGAAAAATTTATTACAGGAAAGAGTAATGGGCAATGCAACATGTTTTAAATAGACATGGTGCTTTGGAGAATGACTTAAGTGTGCAGGGTATATGTGAGTATGATCGAAATGAAACTAGAGACAGGTTGATGTTGGGCCTTTAGTGCTATGGAGTTTTGACTTCACTGTGTACAGCATTAGTAGGTCAATGACGGTTAGAAAGTAATGACAAGATGAACTTTGTTTTTAACGCTCTAACTGAGATGCTATGGAAGGTGATTGAGTAGAGGAAAGAGCAGTCTTGGGCCCTTTTTAATAAGTATGTCCTTAAAAAATGACAGCTAATTTGAATATTAACTTTTGGAAAACACAGATAGGAAGACGAGTCTCCTAAAGACCAGGTCTGCCACAATTCAGCTTAATGGCTTTGTATCTGCTGCACCACTACCTCCTTCCATTCCCTCAGATGATGGGGAGATGAACGCATTGGTAATGACATACCCATCAGTCCTCAACCGCATCACTATTTTAAAACTGAATTTGCACAATAGCTTTTTGAATGGCCTGTCACTGCTTCAATGTTGCCTCTGTCGCACATCTCTGTGGGAGCTGACATTTTGCTGATACTTCATCAGGCTGGACTGCCTGCTGAGAACCAGATTGGTAAGGGAAATGCATCTCACTGCAGGAAAGGATGGGAGATGTATTATTTAAATACAATTTATTTTACAACAACTTTAAAAATCAGATTTACAATTGCTCCAGAGAAGGAGAAGCATTTTCTTGCACCTCAGCTCTTCTGAATGTTTGGCGACTCTTAAGACTTTTAATTGCTCTTCTAACGTGTTTCTTTATTTGTCTGATGTTTTGTCTTGTTTTATATATACCCTTTCACTTCTATCTTAGAAAATTGTCCTCTTTTTATAAAGGTATGTCATAAAGAAAATACCAGCCCTGATTTGTGGTGGGTGTGGTAAAGGAAGTTGGAAAAGAGCTTAGAAGTTATTAAAGGAAGCAAATCTTCCCTCTAGAGCCAAATCAATACCCCAACTACATGAATTCTAGAGGAAAAGACTGTAGAGGCTGTGTTTACACATAAAACAACCCAAATTTTTGGTCTGTTTTTGAATCTCGAATCCATTCACTTAAACAATTAATTTTTGACTTAAAAGTAAAATAGCAAATTTTGTGTTGATTGTTTTGAGACTCAGAAAATAATATCCCAAAATAAAGGCCTCAGAAGCAGCTTCAGAAGCAAAAGCTTTTGTCCGAAGTTCTCCTGCCCTTCTGTCTCTCAGTCCCATTCTCCCCTGAGGCTAGCCATAGAAACTATTATAGAATCCCACTACCAAAAGCCAAGTCATAGAAACCAGAACCCTTTTTCCCAAAGCCAGCCATAAAACCTAAAAATACTACTGTAACATTCACTCTGCCTTTCTAGGTAAAAATTGGCCATAAATAAATTATCTGTCCTACCTTGTTTGGACTGTAGGTCAGAAGACCTCCCATTCCGTAGAGGGTCCTGCCCCATACCCAAAATGATGAATTGCTCCAAGAAGCCACGAAGACAGGCTTTGTTAAGTTTCCCCACTCAGTCTATTAGCATTAGCTCATACTCTTTTGTCCAATCATATTTCTACCCAGCTGTCCATACCTTGTTAAACCTAAGCATAAAAATGGACAATTTCCCCCGTAGCCTTCACTCTGAAGGCTGCTGTGCACACATTAATAAAATTTGTATGCCTTTTCTCCAGTTAATCTACCTTTTGTGAGTTAATTTTTCAGCCCTTCAGAGGGCAAAGGGAAAGTTTTCCCTTGGCTCCTGCAGTTGGAACTATTTGTTGGTTGATTAGACCAAAAAGATCAACCTGGTTATCTATTCAGAAATAGCAAAGTAAAATCAGTACCTAAAAAGTAATCATTTCTTAATATCATAAAGAAAGTAAAAGTTAAGAAATCAGTTGGTGTGTTCAGAATGCAATATTTGCCAGCCAGTGGTATACTGGAGCCATTATGACCAGCTGGGGAAAGCCAACTGTTACATTTTCACAATTTTTCAAGCCATTTGAAATCACACTGGTTGCTCAAAAGCACAAGGATAGAAGTATTTTACCTGGGGAATAGGCAAACACTACAACCCAGGGTTTTTATTTTTCAGAGAGCCTGTTAAACATTTACCTGCTTACCACTGAGAAAGGCTTCCACCTGTGTTCAATATGGCTTTTATGAAGTTTGATCAAATGATATTCAAACCATGGATATATTTAGAACATCTCCCTTCTCACATCTTTTTCTATTCTTCCTATTAATAATATTGTCTCATTCAGTAGAGAAACAGCTTATTTTATAAATGCCCATGAAAAACATAAAAATTCAGAGAAGTAATGACAAAATGACTAATGGATAGAAAATGGGATTTCCAAAGAAAGGGAACTGAAGTGTTCAGAGGAAACATTACTATATTCTTTTTGGTGTTTGTTTATTTTTAAAAGAGTTTTGGTAGTGCTGATGAGCTATGCTCAATATCCACAACAAGTGAAAAAGGAGAAAATGGCTTTGAAGTAAAGTAGCAACAAGCCAAATAAGACTGAAGGAAAAACATCTTCACTGTTATAGGAACAGTGAAGGCCATCAGACAATGCTTTAAGAACAACTATCTTAATTGGATTTTTAGTCAATGATTGGTCTAATGATGATATCATTTCCCCCTCTGATTACTGACAGAAAAGAAGTAAAGTAGTAACTATATAAAAGAGAGAAATGTGCAAAGGAGAAAAATATTCACCCATAGTCACACCATCTAGAGGTGGCCACTGTCAACAACTGCTGCCCTTTTTACTACAATTTCCCATATGCGTACACGGTTACATGTTCTTATAAGTTTGCATCATTCTCTGTATACAGCTTTTAATGTCAATTTAATGTCAATTCTCCTGACATTACACATTCTCCCAAAACATGAATCTTAATGGCCTCAGAACAGTCCACCAATGTGTTATATAATTTGTTTAATCATTCTCCTTCTGGTGGGTATTTAGGTTGATTCCATTCTGTACTTTTGTTATTATAAATAATGCTGGGATGAAGAAAAAGCTAGTGAAGGAGCTCAGGAAATTTCACCCCAAAATGTGACTCCTTGGTATAAAAGTATTTTGAATTAAAGGCCATTTGAGATCAAAAGTCATTGGAAGGAGCTTTTCCTCAATCTGCATAAATCAGACTGATCTGATCGAAAGATCCAAGGGAGAATTGACGTCTCTTCCTCTCCCTCTTATCTCTACATATATTGCAGGAAAGATGGGTGAAAATGCAACCAGACCTGGCCCAAATCATTTAAATATTGTACTTGTCCCTCAGATTAATTTAATTTGTAAAGAGAATCATTTACAAGTCAATCTGTTTCCCCCATCCATTTGTCCTCTCTAGCACCATTTGTCACCCCTAAACAGAATAATTACCTATACTCCTCATTTCCCCTACCCTCCAAAAACACAGGTATAAAAACATCTGAAGGCCAAGATGGCAGATGAGACAAGCCGCCAGTCAGAAAGTCTCTGCAAAAAAGACGAATTTTAGAAGAAAGAGAAAAAAAATAAGCGAGCAGAGAAACATAGATCGGGTGAGGGTCGGAAGGAAGGGTGCCTGAAACTACAGGAGACTCCACGGGAAGACGTTGCGGAGGAGAACTGGAAGGAGAAAGGTCCCGAGAGGCTTGGAGACCAGCGACTAGGGTAGGTGGAGCGTTTAACTTCCCCCTCCCTTGCATCTCGGACTGCTGGTGGCTCCTGAGTGCCTGGAGAGACGTGCCGACACCAGCCCAGAGACGACTGCCACCAGCGAGCAGTGGCCTCTTGCGGACTCAGCGCCGGGCTCCCAGCCCCTTCGGGGCACCTCCCCGGGTGCAGACCCGAGCCTAGCGGCAGATGCCATAGTGCTCCATTCTCTCCTTCCCCCTCCCTACCCGTGCGTGCCCAGAGAGACAATTTAACCATCACACGGAGGCATCTCCAAGGAACGGGACCTTTCCTTTTGGGGCCCTACAACAGACTGAGGGGCACTCAGACTGCGAGTTCCCTACTCGCCAGCCCTCCCAGGTGCTACTTGCCTGGGGACTACAGGAGAGTGGGGCAGATCCCGAGGTGAAGTGAAATCGATCCAGCTTGGGGGCCCTGTAGGTGACCTGGGACCAGCGCCTCTCCCCCTGGCAGGGTCAGGGATTGATCTCCAGGGTCCAGGGGTCAGGCCTGCAGACCAGACCCCATGCACCCAGGGTCGGGATCGCGCTGCCCTGGGGCACGGAGGAGGGATCTGTGAAGGAGCCTTCTGAGGAGTGTGTGCCTTCAGGGGCAGATCAGCGTGCCAGAGTGGCAACCCGCCTCCTAAAAAAGGGTTGTGCACCCAGCTCGGGCTACGATCCTGGGTGTGGAACCTCCCGGCCCGCATCACAGCCAGGGGGGATCCATCGGCCTTAGGCCCCGCTTGCTGGCAGAGGCCTGGGGGAGGACATGGAGAGGGGGAGATTGGAGGGGAGCGAGACCTGCTCCAGAGTGTGGGTCTTGGACAGCCCCAGCCCCCAAGCCCAGACCTTCAGCTGAGTGGAGCCATTTCAGCCCCTCCCGGCAGCTCTGCACAGAAACAAAGGGCAGAACTTTGACCGCTTGTAACAGCAGCTGTGGAGCCTGAGGGCAGGCTTATCCAACCCAGCCCCACCCAGACTCACTCCTGGTTCTGCCCCCACTGAGGGAGAGAACAAGGACAGCTCAGGCTACGATCCTGAGTAGGGAACCTCCCACCCACAGCCCACGTCACAGCCAGGGGAGATCCGTAGGCCTGAGGTCCTGCTTGCTGGCAGAGGCCTGGGAGAGGCCACGGAGTGGGGGAGAGTGGAGGGGAGCGAGACCTGCTCCAGAGTGCCAGCCTTGGGCAGCCACAGCCCCCAAGCCCAGACTTTCAGCTGAATGGAGCCATTTCAGCCCCTCCCGGCAGCTCTGCACAGAAACAAAGAGCAGAAGTTGATCCCTGCTAACAGCAGTGGTGGAGCCTGAGCCCAACCCAGCCCAACCCAGATTCACTTCTCCCACTGAGGGGGAGAATAAGGACACACCTGGAAATCCCAGGGCTCCAACCACCACCTGAGGCACAAGAGGGCCTCTCTAGAGGAATAAGAGCTAGCTACAGGACCCAAAAACAGCACCACAGCTCGCTCCTCCCTGCAAGTGCCACCTACTGACAGGGAGGTCATCCTGCACACCCTTTTACTGCATCTACTGATTCATCACAAAGGGTGTGGTCGAATCTCACCCACAAACACCACCTACTGGCTCAGAGACTAAACAGGGTGTGTCATTATCCAAACAAAAATCTAAAGGCAACAAGGAACAACTGATCCAGATGGGAAGGAACCAGCGAAAGAACTCTGGAAGTATGAAGACTCAAACGGAAAGCACACCCCCAAAGAGGAATAACAGCTCCCCAGCAATGGACATTAACCAAATTCAGAACACTAAAATGACAGAAGAAGAATTTCAAACATGGATAGCAAGAAAACTGAATGATATCCAAGAAAAAATG
>NW_012139413.1:2420944-2475459 GCF_000956105.1 Propithecus coquereli | reverse complement strand
ATCAAACTGGTATTAACTGATCAACACATAAATGCACATATAAGAATAACATCTATTGGATGTTGGGCAGGGGCAGGGGGGGGAGGAGGGAGGAGGGGACGGGTATTTGCATACACAAAGAGTGCAATGCGCACCACCTGAAGGATGGACATATTTGAAACTCGGACTTGGGGGGGAGGGGGTCCAAGGGCAACATACATAACCTAAACATCTGTACCCCCATAATATGCTGAAATAAAAAAAAAAAATCTGAACTTCATTGAGATATTGAGTAATCACTCTGTGATTCTCCCCATGTGCCTGGTAAATAAACCTTTCTCTTATTCTTTTTTATTTTTCCATATGTTTCTATTTTTAATTTATTTATTTTTATTTCAGCATATTACAGGGGTAGAAATGTTTAAGTTACATATATTGTCTTTGCCCCACCCGAGTCAGAGCTTCAGGCGTGTCCATCCCCCAGACAGTGCGCACCACATCCATTGGGTGTGAATATACCCATCCCCTCCTCCCCCCCTCCCACCTGCCTGACAGCCAATGAATGTTACTAATATATGTGCACACAGGTGTTGATCAGTTAATACCAATTTAATGGTGGGTACATGTGGTGCTTGTTTTTCCATTCTTGGAAAACTTCACTTAGTAGAATAGGTTCCAGCTCTATCCAGTATAATACAAGAGGTGCTAGATCATGATTTTTTTTTTGTGGCTGAGTAGAACTCCATGGTGTACATATACCACATTTTATTAATCCATTCAAGCCTAGGCAAAGAATTCATGAAGAAGACCACAAAGGCATTCACAGCAACAACAAAAATAAATAAATGGGACCTGATCAAATTAAAAAGCTTCTGCACAGCCAAGGAAACTATCATGACAGCAAACAGATAACCTACAGAATGGGAGAGAATATTTGCATGCTACATGTCCTTTCTCTTATTAATCTGCCTTAATTGCGAGTTGATCTTTCATCAAACTTCCAGGGGTAAGGGCAAGTTTCCCCTCACCCCTGCACTAGGATCACTTCTCTGATTATTTGGGAAAAGGCCTGATATGAAGACTAACCTGCCCTTCACAGAGATGGTATATTCTTATCAAGGGTGTGAGAGTGCCTGTGAATTCACCTCCACTCCATCCCAAAGCATACACACACTGTTTAGGAAGTAAAAACAAAAAACCCAATCTATCATAATCCAGAGCATTTTCTAACTCAGTGAAATAAAACGTTAAAAAAAATTTTCCCCAAGTATTTGTATTTATAGCTTCCAAACAACAGGATTTATATAAAGCCAGTATCTTTAGAAATAGGTTTTTGGTCTCTCTTGCCTCTAAAACATTACCTTGTATAGCCTATAAGTATTTTTACAGTTCATTATGCAAAGTAACTAGATTTTAAAATTCTGTGAGCACCATAAAAGAATATTTAGAGAAATGTTATATGCTTTTCTTCAAATACAAGTCCCTTTTTAAATGCTACACGCATTCTTTGTAAAGTATGTGTGAAGCATTTTTAATGAGTTCTATCATTTTGTTCCATTCATTTTCCTAAATATCTTATTATGGTGATTATATAATTTGTGTTTGTGTCTGTGTAAAATCAGATAATAGCATGTAACATTAAAATTGAACTGGACTAGGAGTCAGGCAATATTTTTGCCTATTCAATTCAATACATGTATCATAATCAGCTTGCCAATAAAATTTAAATAGTATTACTTATCACTGAAAATCTCTCCGGACTATCATGAAATATTCTCCTGGGGTTTGAAATCCTAGAATGGAAGAACTGTAACATAACCATTAAAATCAATATTTTAAAGAATGAGGAGTTTATCTTTTTCTTCGCATGTTTTTAAATAGTCTATTTATATCACCTGACAATTGGAACAATGTAAACTTTATCACTATCTGCTTAATAATTATTCCATTAAAGTTGAGTTAGACAAGAGAAAATGTCACTTCACTGTGGATATAGCAAGTAACTACCTCTTGAATATGTAAATTCTTACCTTTAAGCTTTTTTTTTTTTTTAAAGCAAACAAGTAGGGTAGGAAGTTGCTCCAGCAAACTTATCTGCTGTTTGAAATGCTTGTCAACAGTGCCAGAATGATAGCTTGAAAATAAAAACTGTCTAGTTATATACTGAAAAACTGTAAAGACCTTGTCCTATCACTTTTGCTTTACAGTTACCCTCAGGGGCAATAATGTATTTCCTAAAATGATCACATGATTAGTTAAGTGCTAAATACTATCTGGTGTTAACATTTTATATTTACGCTTTATGTTTCTGGTTTTATTTCTTTGTTAATTTATAGAAAGTCCTAAGCACTGAAAGCTAATTTAGAGCATTGTTCACACTTTATAAAATGATAGACGATCACAAACGTTTGCTAATCTTTATTAGAAAATTTCGAAATAGTAATGGGAAAAAAAAACATCATTATCATCCAGCCCACAGCTTTTCTCAAGTTCTCAAGTCACTGTGCTTCACTCTCAATGAAGTAGGGAAGGTAATACAGTCAGGGCTATCAGAGCTTATGTAAGAATTGTTACCAGAAAAGAACATGGCAGGGTAGTAGTTCTACTGGCTCTTTGAAACCAGTTCAATTTAGCTAATCACTTTTTATCAGTCTATAATCTGCTCCCATTCTGACAAGAATGGTAATTCCAGTGTAGTAGGTTCTTAAAGTGCCTTTTAGTGTAACTTTGAATAATATGCTATGACAGATTGGTTTCAGAAATGGCTGCAGCCATATCTCCCAGCTTGCAGGTCTTTTGCAATGAGACTTTGCTGCACTTCCCATCAAGAGGTGGAATCTCTTTCTTCTCCCCTGGAAGGTGGTTTGCCTCACGACTTGCTTTAACCAATAGAATATGGCGGAAATGATAATGTGTGACTTCTGAGGCTAGGCTTTTTGACATCTTGTAGCTTTTGCTTTTACACTTTTGGGATGTTCCTTCTTTATTCTTATCTTGAAACTGCCTTACTGTGAGGAAGTCCAAGCTAACCTTGCAGAAATGTTATGTAGAGGAAAGGCTGGTTCCCAGCCAAGCCCAGTCTGGTCCCAGCTGATCTGCCAGCTGAAGCAGTCACCTGAGTGACCCTAGGTAAAACCAGAAGGAGAATCACCTCATCAACCCTCAGAATCAAGAGAAATGATAAAGCATTGTTTTAAGTCACAAAGTATTAGGATAGCTTATTACACAACAATAGCTAGTTAAAACATGTACCCTGACATAGCAGTATCTTATACAGCAGTGAAAAAAAAAGTATTTATAAAGCTAACAATTTAATTGACTTTGTTGGTTACCCTGTCTAGGTTTATGACTTACGTATGGTACAGGATTTTCCTGTGTAACCAGGAGCACAGTCACAGTTTCCAGTTTCTTTGTCGTACTGACCTCCATTCTCACAGGTGCACAGTAGAACCGGCACGCTGGTCCCCAGAGGCCATCAGGGCAGGCCTGTCAAATAAAAAGAGAGAGAAAGAAAAGCACTTAGTCTTGTAATAAGTCTCAGGATGGCCCCAGATTTCTACTGTTTCTTAAGCAAGTTGGAAAAATACGTGTGTATGTGTGCATGTGACTGAACTGCAAAGACAGACACATTCTAGCAACCACCAAGGATTTATAGCACTTCCAAAAATATTCCCTGAAGAAATCAACATGATGCTATGTCTTGTCACTTTGAAAACACAGATACAGAGGTTGGCTTTTTGCTGAAAATGTGGTTTTTCAGACAGTAACAATGGAAGCAATTTTGATATATATCTTTGGAGGCAGTTGCACAGAACAAAACGTGAAAATGAGATGTAATTTGTACAGGAAGCTCAGGAGGCGTGGTGCTCAGGAAGCTGCCCCCAAATGGTGGCCTAAATCCTGTTCTCCAGTCTTTACTTCTTTTGTAAACCAGAATAATCACCCCAGAGGTTTTTAACTTGTGTATTTTATGAGAGTGTACATGCACAAGGTGGGAGAAATCATGTGCTGTTTTGTTGAATGCCCTTTGAGCTAGAAAAGGACAGGTGAGAAACCACTGAGGTCTCAGAGGTTTCAGTGCATGTTCTACCATTGAAACTACTGGAATTAGACACCTGATAGAAAGCATTCTTTTAACCCAGAGAAAACGGCAAAACTTTCCTAAAAAATATAACAATTGTAGAAAGTTACATCAAACCAAGTAGGGCTGTGAAGTATCTTCTTGTCCGGGGCACAGTCTCTGAATAACAGAATTATTACATTTTCTGGGATGGTCATACCTGATCTGTTGATCACTTACTCTGTGCCAAGTGCTTTATGTAAATTAGCTCATATTTCCATAAAAATAACCTTCAACATAAGTAACTTTATCTTCATTTTACATGAGAAACAGAGGCTCTGAGAAGTTAAGTGACTCACGTGGTGTCATGAAGCTAATAAGTAGCAAAGTCAAGCTTTGAACCCAGAAATTCTGGTCTCTGAACCTGGTGTTCTTAGCTACTGCACTCAACTTATTCTACAATTCTATGTAATCAGCACCTTTAAAGACTATTAATCGGCTCTTAGAGACTCACCCAAGGTCATGTGATGTGGAACTGCTGTAACAAAAATCTGTTTTTCTTAGGATGATTCGGGATTGTATAATCTTAAAGGTCTCAAGGGTCTGGCTGGGTTACAGTCCTCTGCATTCAGAGGTCTGCCTGCAGCTGGTATTCAAAATACCCGAGGCTACAAACTAACAACAAGGCAAAGGCACTGGCTCCTTTGAAAAAAAATTTTTTTTTTTTTTTTTGCTCTTTCACAGGTTAGTTGTAGAAACCAACTCTTCCGTTCTTAGACTTCGTTGCTGATAAGCTAAGCAAAGCCTGATGCTGATTGTGAAGAGTACCGTTCATTAGTGCCATTGAAATAATTTACAGTCTTTAATTAACTATTCATCTGTAATCTAGACGCAGGAGTTAAGATTTTTAAAGATATGTCTGGCTCTAGGAGCACTTGGGGCTACCTCACTCCTTTAAAAAGGAGAAAGAAAAACAACAGGCCTGATTTTTCATCATGCACAACTCTTGGAGAGCTCTTTTTGCCTTGATTTCAACTGCCAATCATGGCAAGCCCATTCACCTGCTCCAGTCTGATTCATGATTTCATTTTCTGGTTAGACTAAAATATCAGAATTGGACAAAGTTATCTGATTGAAAAATAATATGTTTTCCAGAGAGTATGGTGACCTCTCTATTTTGCTGATTTACATATACTTTTAACTCATTTTCCTTCACAGTGGGAATCTCAGAAGCATTTTCCAATAAAGTATATTCAGCAGTTGCTTTAAGAAAATGTTATCAGAATAAATTAGGTTTACTCAGGTGTGTGTATATAGTATTGTGTTCTCATGCATTGACTTCCAAGGTATGACTTCTCCAGGGGGGAAATGAACAAGGGGCCAACTCTAAGCTTAAAAATCAGTTGAAGCAGGAGGAGGTTTAGAAATTGGCACAGGGCTCACTCTCATACCACATTAAACACATTAGTGTAATGTCAGACTTTGGTTTCCCTAAGTTCTTTTCCCCGTTGCCTAGAAAGTCACAATCCAGCTACCTAAATAGCCCTCTCTCCGTGAAATCTAGATGGACATCGATGCTCACATACTTCAGTTCCACAGCCACAGGACAACCTGGAGCAGTCGCACTCCCCTTTCTATTCATTTCCAGAAAAGCTCTGCGGACCTTTTGAAGCTGGCAATGCAAGGAACCAATGAGGATACATGAGGGCCTAAGACAACTTTCAATTCTAGTACCTGCCTCTGTAAGTGGACCCAATAGGACGATGGCTTTCTTTCAAACCCATTATGTCTCCCTCATTTTAAACAATATTGACCTTTGGATTACTGCAAAAGCAAAAAGTATCATAATTTACCATCAGGTATGGATCATTTTACTTGTTATATGCTTAGTATTGTAGTGTATTAAAGAAAAAAATGCTATGATAATTTCCCCTGAATCATATAGTAATAGGTGCTTAATGAAAAATACATGATAACATGAGAAATATGTTAAATAAAAAAATGAACCATTCAAATTTATGTACTGACTTAAGAAAATAGTTATTGAGCAGTATCTGTAATTCAGGACTGTTTTAGAAATTTGGGAATGCTTGGTAAACAAAATTTATAGATATCCTTCCCTTATGGGGTTCAGATTCTAGCAGGAATGGACAGGAAACAAATATTAGACATAGTAATAATTACACTATGTGGCATATTATTAGACGATAAGCACTATAGGGGAAGGAAAAAAGTCAGGAAGACTTGCAAGTTGCAATTTTAAGCAGAGTGGTACTGATGAGATTCAGTGAAAAGGTGACATGAGGCTTTTTGAAAATGTGAAAGAACTATGTAGATACCTGGGGAAGAGTATCCCATGAATCCATAGGCCAGAGAAAGCATTCCTGACATCTTGGAATACCTTTCTCCAAATTTTATATGCATCTACACACACACATGTATATCTATATATGTTACTTATAATTGGAATCATACTATATATAAACTTTTATATTTGTAGATTTATAAAAAGTTTATGTAATACCTACAAATTTGAGAAAGGACAAGATCGATAACTATATCTAAACTTTCCGAAGTTTTTCTGTGATTAAGTACCTTTGAATTATATTTGTTTGAATGATCAATCTTTAGATATAAAGAAAATGATTCTTTAATTCTTAAAGCTAGCACTGCCCTTGGTTGATTAGTTACTCTCAAAGAAGTGGTTGTCTAGCTTTAATCTTTTCTGGATAAGATTCTCTGCAATGTGATCTTTCTTTCCTTGCTCAAGCCAGCAAGGGGAGAGCTAGCAGCAGATCCTGAGAAGGTAGCATTAAATAACTTTATTGCCCCATGTCTCAGTTTCTTCACCTGCAAATAGGGAATAATAAAGTTTATCCATCTCCTGAGGACACTGGTGGATTAACTAATTAATAATCACATGATGCTGAACAAAGGCTGAGCATTATTATTAGGGAAGAAAGAAAATCTATCATTAGATTGTACCTTTCTGGCATCTGTTGCCTTGGTAACCAGATTTGCAGGTGCACCTACCATTTTTGGCACTGCATTCCGTGGTGTTCTCCTCCATACACTGACATTCTGAAGAGCAGCCAGCTCCATAGGGCCCCTTGGGACAGTCTACAAGCAGATTGAGGCAAACTGGTCACCTGAAAGCCACGCTTTATTTTAAATTGTTAGTGCACAGACATGTAGTTCCATGGGGTCTGATTATGGGGAAAGCAAGGGAATCATCCTGACTGCCAAAAAAATAAGGAAACAAATGCCTTTCAAATGAGGCAATTCATTTGCTTTTTGGCAACTGGACGTGAACAGTGAAGTCTGAACTACTTAAAAGGCTTTGGTGCTTCTGGGAGAGAAATTGCTTCTCAATGTGCTCCATTGGTGCCTGTAGTTAATATTCTCCAAAGAATGCTAAAGCCTGCCAGGCCCTATATTCAACCTAGCGCAGCATGGAGATGATGGGCAAGCATTTATGGGAAGGCTCGCCATTGTTTTCATTCCCTTTCATTATATGGTAATCGGAAATAATTTTACATCCTGCAGATAACACAAAGCTTTCATCCTGACAACAGCATTATCTTGGCCACATCTTTGGCAAATGGAGCTTGCCTTCCTTTCATTATTTTCCCCATGCCATTGAGGTTTAGGGATGGTAGTCTGTAGAGGAATTCTAATATGAAAAAGTCTCACCTTTGCATTCAGGAAAACATACCTATAGTTTTCTCTGTGAGGAGTTACTTACAGTAACTCAATTCCCTTTCCAAAATATAACTCTGACATTTTTTTTCTTCCCTATTATAGATGTCCAAGTGACACGTCAAATGAAAATACTTAAGTGCCCTCTAGGTTCAATGTAATTGTATTGTGTAGCCATATAGGCTTTGCTGTAGACAGCTGCTGAGGGAGCATAAAACAAGCCATTTGACTTTCCGGTAAATGGAAAGAGACATTAGTAGAGATAATTCAGAGTGCTGGTTACAATGCCACCGTGTAGGATGATCCCAGTCCCACTTGCCAAGGACAGTCCAGAGTTACCTCTAATGTTAATAGGGTCCTTTTCAGATGAGATCGGGCATGACCAGAGTGGTATGGCCGTAGACAACAGAGTCCTTTTCAGATTGCTCGACTTGGATGATAAATTATATGATCCCTCTATCACCTTTTCTATGACTTCCAAGCTTTAAATCCGTTCCTAGACCCAACAAGCTTCAGGATCTTTCAGGCTATTGCCTGCCTTGATGTAAGCCCCTTCTTGCTCATTCCTGAATACTCACTCTGAATTGGCTTTCATGCCCTACTCTTCTTGGTTCAGCAGGTAGAATTGCGGTTCAGGGACAATTTAAACACAATTGAATGCTTAAACGTTACAGTTGGTATAATAAGAACATATAACTATGGGAATATACTTGGTAGAAAGGAAAGAAGAAGTAAGTAACTTCTATTGATAATCTAATGCCCACTCAGGGTTTGTTATGCATTAAAACCTATCCACCAAAAGTTCATATGTTGAAGTTCTAAACCCCAGTACCTCAGAGTGTGAACTTATATGAAAATTGAATCACTGCAGACGTATAATGCCTTCATTGGCTCTCTTACTGGAGTATTTACAATTTACTCTCTCTTTTCTAGGTGCATGCCTTTTACAAGACAGATAAGAACCATGGACATTGAATAAAAATACAAAACACTACAATACAAAACATTAAAAAACTGTCTAAGTGATAGTCATAGTATTAAGGAGTGCTATGGTCTGAATGTCTATGTCCCTCCAAAATCCATATGTTGAAATCCTAACCCTCAGGGTGATGATAGTAGAAGGTGGGAACTTTGGGAGGTAAATAGGTCATGAAGGCAGAGCCCTCATGAATGGGATTAGTCTCCTCAGAAAGGAGATCCCAGAGAACTTCCTTGCCCCTTCTACCAAGGTAGAACACATTAAAAAGGTGCTGTCTATGAACCAGAAAATGAGCCCGCACCAGACACCAAATCTGCCAGCACCTTGATCTTGGACTTTCAGTCTCCAGAACTGTGAGAAACAAATATTTGTTGTTTATTAGCTACCTAGTTTATGGTATTCTGTTGTAGCAGCCTGAGTAGACTAAAAAACTGAAGTTCATTCAGGAAAGATTTTCAGAGGAGTTAGTCCTTCAAGAAAAAGACAAGGGTATATGGAATAGGTAAAGGAGCAGGGCAGAGATTGTTTCAGGCTCACAGTTACTTGCACACAGCTTCAAGGAGGGGTGGTGGGCATTCAGGGATAGTCTGTCAGGAGAAATTCTACAAATTACTGATGGTTTCAAGCATTTATCAATGACTGTGTTTTCTTGTATCATCAAAAAAATGTAGTTGATAGTCAAAATGCAAGATGGAGAACCTGTTTTAGAAATTTTAGGGACTGATACTGCCTTGCAGTGGAACCCAGAAATAAAAGAGAGATTTACTCTAAGCTCTTGATATTCAACTCCCATAAAGTGTCAAATGTCCATTTAAATGAACTATTAACAATCCTTCCTCAAGAACTAAGATAGATGCTAACAAGAAAAAAATGTAAAAAAATTAGAAACATTTTTCTTTCATTTATCAAAATCTAGGTTCTATAATTTTAAAAGGCTAAAGGCTAGAATATAATTGTCATACATATATAACTATATAAAGTATGTTTTTTACTCTCTTCTTTTGTCTGATATATTTTCTGTACTTTTCAGAGTCTTCATGCTTCACACACACAGCAAATTCAGTGCCTGTGACTTACTCAAGTGACAAAAGCTTCCATAGTGCCCTGGTTCACACCTACAGGCCCTTGTCCATGCTGCGGCGATGGCCATGGTTGGCACAGTTACATTTCCTTTTGCAGTTCTTTCCAAAGAACCTTTCGGGGCCTACTGGAGTAGGCCTACTGGTGAAAGGACAAACAAGCAAGTGTTAACCTACATGCAAAACATGCTAGAGCTGTTGTCGTGTGAAACAATGAGTTTGGGAAAGGCAAGGTGTTTTCAGTCTGGTTGAACCAAGGCTAGAGAAAGCTTTTAAAAACCACAAATAAGATTCTGTATCTTCTGCTTAAAATCCTACAATAACTTGTCCTTGCTGTCAGGTCAGAAACCCACACTTAACAAGACCATCTTGTCAGCCCCTGCCCCTGCTGACCCCAAGTTGCCCTACCATCTCCCCGTCTGCCTTCGCTCTGCCACGCCGGCCTTGCAGTTTCAGCAGTGCATCCCACGCCTCAGTCTGCAACGCGCTTCCCTCACTCTTCCTCATTCTGCAGGCTTCTGCTTAAGTGTCACTTCTCCGCAATCTCAGCATTGCCCTCTTGATTCTCCTCCAACCAACATTAGTATTTAATTTGTAAAACCTACCGACTTTGTAACCTGTAGTTGCCCTGAGCAATATTGCAAGTTCCACGTGGAAGGACCAGAATCTTTGTTTATTTCTTTTTTGTTATCATATCATAATACCTGGCACTGTTCCCTGCAACCACTTCATGTATTTTTTAATAGATAAATGAATGTTGCTCACCAAGATAAGTAACTGGAATGGGAGCAGAGACCTTCCTGCACCTCAGAAAGCAAAGTAAATGTGGTTTCCATCTCCCCAGTTTCTTCGACGGTGAGAAGCTAATAAACTCCTCGTGATTTCTGGCAATCCCTGTGGACTTCTATCCTCATTGACTCTCTGCTGTCAGCTCTTGTGCCCGTACAAGCAGTTTCTTTTTTGTGTTTTATCAACCCATGTAGGAAATGTGGCCTTTTCACTTCTTTCTACACAGAAAAAAAGTCCGTACACAGTACTCCCTGGTATTTTGTGAAATTTTCACCCATCATTTCTTTTCTCTTTTCCTCTCTCCCTCCTCTCCTGTCCTTCTCTGATTTTCATCTCTCTCCCTCCCTGGTTTCCCCAAGGAGCGCCATTGTTTTTTATCTTATTATGCAGAGCAAATAAATTCTCCTCAGCTCCTACATCTAAACCTGCATACACAAACTCAACTGTTTGCTCAGTGGAAGAAAAAGGCTTTCTCCCTATCGGGATTCATCCTGCTTAGATCACAGTTGGAGATTTAAGTATCACTTATTTTGTTCTGTTACACATGTCATCAGTCAAAGCAATGTACTGTTGTATATATAGACATAGTCTTTTACTTCTTCAGAAAAGGCCACCTTGAAAAAGACAAATCCAACTTTCACTTAGTTTATTTTCTATTAGAAACCCCAAGAACCTAAAGAGCTGTCTCATATGACTGGCACCAGACATTCCTACTGTCTTCACAAGTTTCCCATGAGCCCCTGGGGGCACTGGCATTGTCCAGTCAGGGGGTCACAGGTGCCTCCGTTCTAACAATCGCAGATGCTGCCACATTCTTTTCCATTGGTCTCTGGGGAACAAACTGAAGAAAATAGAAAAGATGAACGAATAGTGTAACATATGACCTGACGTATGCACAGGGAAAAAGTAGAAAAAAGAAAAAGAAAAATCAAAATAGTGTAACATACTTTTGGTGATAAAAATGGAGAGGAAAAAGAAAAGCTTGTCTTTCTATTAGTGTGGATCCCAAGTAATTAAAATCTCAGTAACTTGCAGACCCAGGAAAAACTTCCGACATGTTCCTAGCTTGTAGGGAACAATCATTCCTGGGGGGATTACTGAGATAGCTAGTTAAAATAATGATGACTGAAGAAACTGCTAACAAGGTTCAAATGCAAAATTTACCTTGTTCTTAAACTCTAACCCTCACATTTTCAAAGTGCATCTTTGTTGTACAGCTCTAATCAACCTTAATGAGAAACAAACTGCATCTTCTATTTTGAAAAGTGAAAAAAAGTACAGAGAAAATGTCATGTGTTTTTAACCAGGAATGAAGGCAGCTACAGTGTTCTTGAGGGTCCTGAAGTATTTTGCATTTTCAAAGATTGATAAAGTCAAGCAAACAACTGTTTTCTTTAGTTTCTGGGTATTTTGGAAGTGTTTAGTGTTCCAGTAAAAACATAAACTGGGAAAAAATTTTTGCGACTTTATAACTTAAATAACTTTATAGCTGTTGAGATAATTTCAGTAATCATTTTAACTGACATTTTATCATAATAGGTTAAAGATTAATATAAAATTACATTTATATCCTCTCCTCTATCCAGCCCTGGCCCCTTTCTATATGATAATATGGAACTTGGGTTCTTATGCACCTTTTTCTTTGCTTTCAAGCCACAGGCTACGATGAAATGGAAAGAAAAATGAGAAAATAAAACAAACAAAAAGAGGAAGAGACTGGCAAGGAACATTTGCTGAGGCCTACATTATTAGTTTACATTTGTTATTCTGAGTTCTTATAGCAACTATAGAAGGGAAATTTTGAAAAATATACCTGAAAAATGAAGCTAAAGAAGTTTAAATGGCTTGCACAGTGTCTGTATTATAGCAAGTCGTCAGTACAGGCAAACCGACAGTATTAGCTGGCACTCCCCCACAAAGTAAAATGTGATTATCGTATAGTATAAGGATTTGCCAAATACTTCATTAACATCAAACAGAGCAAAGATCCTAGGGAAGAAATATTTTAAACATGCCCCAAACCATAGCTGGATGATTGAAAAGGAGTTATAAACCTTTCCTTCCATGTTTTAGTCCTTCATTTGCCATATGAAAATATACCTATCTTCTCTTTCCACTGGAGAGAGTCTCACAATAATAAATGATTTCAATATGAGATCTTTTCAGAAGAAATAGGGTTCTAAAAATGTGCTATTAAAGTTAAATAATATGTGGTAATTTTAAAATTGTTTCAATATAATTACTTGGAGAAATCCCTAAAATATCAAAGTAGATATTTCCATTATAGTCCAATAAAGATATGAGATAAAAAGATCTACTTAATGGGAAAACTTACTTTCCCAGATCACCACTGAATTTTTTTTTTTTTTCCCTTGATGCATTTGAAAAGCTGTTACTCTTAAAAACACAAGCAATGAATGATTGGCCACTTCCACTTATTGTAGTTTAAAGATATTTTTAAGAAAATATTCCCACTCTCCCTTTTTGTTAAAAATTAATGAACACTTGCTTTTATTTCTCCTAAATGGGTTGTTCTGTTTTCATTTTTGTAAAATGAATGAAAGAAAGAGAGAGAGAAAGGGCAAAGGAGACATGAGCTTCTACTTGCAGGGGCAGATTCCTCTTTACAACATAGAAACATTTAAGAGATTCTCAAGGTTTTCTAAAGACAAAGAAGATGCCATCTTATCTTCATTTTATCAGCAAGATCATTTTCAATATTTCTGTATTAATTTTATATCAGAGATATTTTATTCAGATGCATTTAAAATAGAATTTTTAGTTTTCTCTCTCTTGCCATTGGTTGGGGATCAAGCATTTGGAAGATACATATTTATCAATAAAACTTAAAATATAAGGTAAATGTTTACTTTCTAATAGTCATGTAATAACAATTATTTGATTCCAATTTTATCTAACTGAGTGCGTCAAATTGCAGCTCAATACCAAGTTTCCATGCCTCCAATGTGGAGGAATTTCCAATGCATAAACATGAATAGGAGCTGGCCAGTCAACTCTCAGTCTAGTAAGGAAGATAGAAAATGAACACAGGACTTAAAAAGAGAAAGAGGAAAAAAAGACAATCAATATAAACATTTTATTTTATCACTTGGCAGTTTTAACTCCTCAAAGTGTACATTCATTTAAAATACAAAGAAAAATAACTTTGGTAATATCATTTTTAAATCTTTGATACTTTCTCATGAGAAATTTGTATAAAAAGATCAAACCATTGTCATTGGCTGTGTAAATATATTTTTAAAAAGAAAAAAATATAAAAACAAGCAGTAAACAGTCAAGCAAGTCCATTTAAATTGCACTTTGTAGTACAAATCCTTTCCTTTTTTCTTCATTGGGAATAGCTTGTCAGGGCCTAATGATTTATTTAAATGAAGGGAATTTTATAGTCCTAGAATATTAGGATCCTATATTAACTTTTACGTTTCACAGCTAAACAAGAGACATCACATCAAGTTTCCCAGGGAACATAAAATCTCCTCTTTAATCACATATTCAGTTTAAAACCTCAGCGCTTTATAGGCACTGTTTATGCACAATAAATAAATTGGCTTCTCACCCACATCAGTTGCTTACCTTATTGAAATATTTTGGGAAGAACACGTGTAAAAGAGTAGGTTGGCATGCTTGTACCAGTTGTCAGGGTATGGCTTACTTTCATTACAAAGAATGAAATTCCGCCTGCTGGGCAGAAGCATTCAATCTCTCCTTCCTGGAATCTGTCTCCATTCATGCAGTCCTCACAGCTCAAGCTGCAATCATGTCCGAAGGTGCGATCTAAACAGACAAGAATGTGATACCATTTTAGTTTGCCCATAATTGTCCATATGACTGAAAAAAGAAATGAAACTCTTAATTTCCCATAGAAAATTATGAATCTTAAGCATATTTCCTAGAGCCTCAGAAAAGGACAACAGCAAAGCAAAGATATATCTTTTTAAAGTAAAACTTATTTTTTTTCCAACCATAATATTGGAATATCCCTAAGGAATATTTAGAATCTTTATGAAAGTTTAAAAAAAAAGAAGAAGAAAAGAAAAGAAATAAAAGGAATTACCACTGATTCAAGAATACAAAAATAATCGATATTCCTGGCATTTTAGTGCTTTTTCTTCCAGGCTTTTCTATGCATAGTTTTCTTTATTTTCCAAATAACTCTTGTTATTGAAATTTAATACACACACAGAGGAGTACATAAATCTCAAGAGTACACTTCAATTTTTTTTTCACAATGTAAATAACCCATGTAAATGCCACTCAGATCAAGATATAGTATATTACCAATTTGATAGCGAGTACATATGGTACTTGTTTTTCCATTCTTGCAATATATATAACCTAAACATTTGTACCACGTAATATGCTGAAATAAAAAAAATTAAAAAAAATATAGAATATTACCAGCAACTCAAAGTCTCAAAGGTGACTTGATGGTTCTCAATCATTAGCCTCACAAACTAAGCACTGTCCTGATTTCTATCATCATAGATTATTTTTCCTTATTTTTGAACTTTATATAAGTGGAGTTGTAAAGTGTGTACTCTTTGGTGCCAAGCTTCTTGCATGCAAATAAGGTCTGTGAGTTTCGTCCACATTGTGTATATAGGAGTTGATTTTTTATGGTTATATAGTATTCCATTGTATAAATTTACCATCATGTATTTATCTATCCATTCTGTTCTTGAGGAAAATTACCTTCATATGAACAAAGATGGGGAGACTTATATATAGTTGTTTAAGGCTCATTCCAATTTAAGATTTGCCCATTTCTAGGGTGGGGACTTTCAGATTGTCCTAACTGAAAAGTTGGCATTTTTATCAAGGCCTCTCTACCTTGGCAGAATTGAGCTCCAACTTCTGCCTCCCTATCATCATGATACTGCCAATAATTGTGCTTTGCTCTTCACCGTCTAAGCACCTGTCTCTAGATTTCCCGGCACAACATATGCATTGGCACAAGGCTTGAGGAGAAAAGCAACAGATACCATCCTGTTTGTCTGGTCTTCTCTTTCCTCCAGATCTTGGCTGCTCAAGTTCCGATTGCCTTTGTTGCCCCAAACTATTTCTATTCTGATTTTGAGTAGCCAAAATATCAGGAGTTTAAGAAACATTAAATTATTTCTATTTTTATGCAGAAGCATTTATTAATATTATTATTATGATTTGACCACAACATAAAAATGTTTCTGATATTTTATTATACTGAATACATTCTAAAGCAATCATCAAGCTTCGATATTGTTAAATACGACAGACAGAGGGAAAACAAAAGAATCTCTCTGTTTTACAAAGAAAAGAAGCAGCAGCAGGCTGCCTGTAGTTAACTTTTGATAGAGATCGTGCTAATTTATTTTGATCAGAAGTGATTTGATGCTTGAGTTCCATTGTTTAGGTATATAAGAAAAACTCACATTTTAAAGTTTTTTTCTTGGTCCACTTAAACATATTAAACGATTGCCTCCCTGCATTTTAAAACCTAAAAGGGAACTACATTTTTAAGCTATTTAAGGTAAAATTTAACTGTATAAAATGACTTCTGGTGGAGTTTTAATAGAAGAATTAAAAGATCCCAATCTTTCTCCTCATTATGCTAATTTAAAGATATTTTTAGCTCCATTTCCCTGTATTATGCTTCAAGAGCACCCCTCCACCATGCACCCCCACTTCTACAAATACCTATATACATATACCTTTATCATGCAAAAGAAAAAAAGACAAAAGGTGATGGATTTGGTAGAAAGCTCTGAAGAATTGATTTTGGCCCTATTTTTCTTTCAAACCTCATGTTAAAACATTTGATGGCATTAAATATTGATAATGAAACTGCCTATAAAAATGTATGCAAATGATCTAAAAATAAAGAAGAGAAGTGAATATAATGAAGTAAATTCTTTTACTCACCAACTTTGTGCAAAGCAGCCAATTATCCTCAAATATCTTCTTCTTCCTCCTCATCTTCTTCATCTTCATAGGTGAGAGGCAGAGAGGTAGCAGCACAATGAAGCGGTTGAGGTGGGCTCTTGAACAGGAGGCCTGAAAAACCTCACAACTTTTAATTCCTTTTCCTCTTCCTCTAGCTCATCATCATCTAAAGCTAAGACCATAGAGGAAAATGCAGGCCTTCAACATGTTGGTTGAAAGAAGGAAAAACTGTGCAAGGGTTGACAGAGAAATGAGAGAGTTTGAACTAGACAGCCAAGGCAGGGGGTGATGGAAAGGTAAAACGCTTTGAGATGGCCATTTCAAAAGTCTGTTGTAAATGAAGGTGAGAAGCTACAAGCACAAAGTTAAAACTGCAGCAGAGAGAACAAAGAGGAAAAGAAGGAAAGATCTCAGTCTGCGAAGAGAGAAAGGGGAAGGCAGGTTGAGTTAAGTAACATGTGGTCCCAATTTCTCCTGAAGAACAAGATAAGGGTGGAAGTAGTTTAGAAAAGATGTAATAAAACTCTTCACGGTGACTTACAGATGCAAGTTTTTCTGTCACTTCCAATTCTGTAGCCTTTTTCACAAGTACAGTCATTATGTTCCCACAGAATTAACACATTGTTGGTCACAGACTATATTGACATCCAGACACTCATCCATTTCTAGGAAAATTTAAACAATATCTGCTTTTGGCATTGAGAGCTAAAATACATTATAGACTAACGGACACATGCATGTTCCTCTTGTGACCTTTATTAATCAATCACAACTTATTGCCATATAGAAAGCAAGCATTACTCTCAAATACTTTCTTAAGTATACCCTGCCAATTACTTTTCTCTCACTCATTTCCAAGTTTATTGTAGCTCATCTACATAGACAAGATATTTCTGAGATCTTGTTCATGAAGTTTAGATGAAGAACATAAAACTTAAAATAAATTCAATGGTCTCAGACTGTGCACCATTTTTCAGAATGTTCATTCACTCTTGAATTATTCAACATATATGATGGAAAATTTACTCGGTGCATAATTCTACACAAGGTTCATAGAAAATTTTAGAGATGGAAGAACCCTAGGCCTTGATCTCATGTGACTTACTGGTTTATGACGAAGTCGGAGTCCAGACTTTGGTCAATTATGTTCATGATACTAAATGTTCACGTATGAAGCTGAGCTTCTAAGATTTCCCTCAGATTGTGGATACCTTTCCCATTTGCATGTGCGTATGAAAGTATGTACATTCATGCCATACAATCATCTCTTGGCTTACTCTGTTTAAGAGCAGATGGTACATGAAATTCAAAAAATTTTTTGGCTCTGTTAATTGGATAGAATGTCGTAAATGATAATATACTTTACTGTGTTTAGTATATGTAGATATCATAGTTGTGTGTTCTTTGCTGTTGTCTGCACTGCAAGGCTGGAGGAGCTGGGCTATCTATTGTTCTCAACAGAATTCAGGAATGTGTTTCTTCGTAAACACTTTTCTCTGAGGCATTAAAGTCTTATGTAATTTAACTGTTGTTGGAATAGATATCAATCTTCTAATTGCTTTAAATTTAAGAAAATATGGTTCAAAATAATGGTTATAATGATCACAAGATGAAAATTTAAAGATTATACTTTTCTTTTGTTTTTGTTCTTATTTCAAAATATTAATTAAGGAGGCACAAGCATTTCTATTCCATGAATACCTTGTGTAATGCTTAAGGCAGGGCTTTTGGTGTTCCCTTCATCAGAATAGTGTTTATTGTACCCAGTGGGTAAGTTTTTATCCCACACCTCCCATTCTCTCCCCTCCTTGGTTTCTCATGTCCTTCATATCACTTTGTACCCATGTGTACCCATTGTTTAGCTCCCACTTACTAGTAAGAACGTATGGTATTTGGTTTTCCATTCCTGAGATATTTCCCTTAGGATAATGGTCTCCAGTTCCATCCAAGTTGCTGCAAATGACATTATTCCATTCTTTTTTACGGATGAGCAGTACTACGTGTGTGTGTGTGTGTGTGTGTGTGTGTGTGTATGTGTGTGTGTGTGAGTGTGCATTACATTCTCTTTATCCACTCATAAATTGATAGGAATTTAGGTTGATTCCACATTTTTGCAGTTGTGAATTGTGCTGTGATAAATATTTGAGTACAGGTGTCCTTTTTATAAAATGACTTCATTTTGGGGGGTAGATACTCAGCAGTAGGATTGCTGGATCAAATGGTAGGTCTACTTTTACCTCTTTGGAAATCTCCATGCTATTTTCCATAGAGGTTGTACTAATTTGCACTCCTACAAATAGTGTATAAGTGTTCTTTTCTCTCTGTACCCACACCAGCATCTATTTTTTTTTTACTTTTTAATAATGGCCGTTATGATAGGGGTAAGGTAGTATCTCACTGTAGTTTTAATTTGCCTTTTCCTGATGATTAGTTATATTGAGCATTTTTTCATGTGTTTGGTGGACATTTGTCTATTTTCTTTTGAACAACTTCTGTTCATGTCTTTTGCCCACTATTTGATGTGGCTATTTGTTTTTTTCTTGATGATTTGTTTGAGTCCTTTGCAGATTCTAGATATTAGCCCTTTGTTGGATGTATAGCTTTTGAATATTTTCTCTCATTCTGTAGGCTGTCTATTCACTCTGTTGATTAATTCCTTTGTTTTGAAGAAGCTTTCTAATTCAATTAAGTCCCATTTATTTATTTTTATTATTGCTGTATTTGCCTTTGGGATTTTAGTCATAAATTCTTTGCCTAGGTATATGTCTAGAAGAGTTTTTCCTATGTTTTCTTCTAGAATTTTTATGGTTTCATGACTTACGGTTAAGTCTTTTATCCATCTTGAATTAATTTTTGTATATGGCAAGAGATAGAGGTCTTATTTCATTCTTCTGTGTGTGGCTACCCAGTTTTTCCAGGACCATTTATTGAATAGGGCTTCCTATCCTCACTGTATATTGTTGTCTGCTTTGTCAAAGATCAGTTAGTTGCAGGTAGATGGTTTTATTTCTAGGTTCTTTATTTTTTGTTCCATTGTTCTATGTCTCTACTTTTACACCAATATCATGCTATTTTGGTTACTATAGCCTTGTAGTATAACTTGAAGTCAGGTAATGTGATGCCTCCAGATTTGTTCTCAAAGATTGCTTTGGCAATTCAGGCTCTTTTTGGGTTTCAAATAAAGCTTAGAATTATTTTTTAAAGATCTGAGAAATATGACCTTGGTATTTTGATGGGGATTGCATCGAATCTGTAAATCACTTTGGATATTATGAACATTTTAATGATGTTGCTTCTATTAATCCATGACCAAGGGGTGTTTTTCCATTTGTTTGTATCATCTGTGATTTATTCCATAAGAGTTTTGCAGTTCTCCTTGTAGAGATCTTTCACCTCCTCGGTTAAGTATATTCCTAGGTATTTTATTTTCTTTGTAGCTATTGTAAATGGTATTGAGTCCTCAATTTGATTCTCAGCTTGACTGTTATTGGTATATGGAAATGTTACAGATTTATGTACATTGATTTTGTAACCTGAGACATTGCTGAATTTATTTATCAATTTCAGGAATCTTTTGGTGGAATATTTAGGATTTTCTAGATACAAGATCATATCATCAGCAAACAGGGATAATTTGACCTCCTCTTTTCTGATTTGGATGCCCTTTATTTCTTTCTCTTGCCTGATTGCTATTACTAGGACTTCCAATACTATGTTGAATAGAAGTGATGATGGTGGGCATCCTTGTCTTGTTCCATTTCTTAGCGGGAATGCTTTCAACTTTTCCCCATTCATATAATGTTGGCTGTGGGTTTGTCACATATGGCTTTTACAATTTGAGTTACGCTCCTTCTATGCCTAGTTTGTTGAGGTTTTTTTATCATGAAAGGTGATGGATTTTATGGAATGCTTTTTCTGCATCTATTGAGATAATAATGTGGTCTTTGTTTTTGTTTCTATTTATATAGTGAATCATGTTTATTGATTTGTGTATGTTGAACCATCCTTGCATCCCTGAGATAAAATCTACTTGATCATAGTGGATTATCTTTTTGATGTGCCATTGAATTCGGTTTGCTAGTATTTTGTTGAAGATTTCTGCATCTATGTTCGTAAGGGATATTGGTCTGTGACTTCTTTTTCAGTTGCGCTCTTTCCTGGCTTTAGTATCAAGGTGATGCTGGCTTCATAGAATGAGTTAGGGAGGATTCCCTCCTTCTCAGTGTTATGGAATGGTTTCTGTTGGATAGGTACCAATTCCTCTTTGTAGGTCTTGTAGAATTTGGCTGTGAATCCATCTGTTTGGGGGATTTTTTTTTGTTGTTGTTGGAAGATCTTTTAGTACAGCTTCAATCTCAGTGCTTGTTATTGGTCTGTTCAGGATTTCTATTTCTTCCTGATTCAGGCTTGGGAGGTTGTGTGTTTCCAGGAATTTATCCATTTCCTCTAGGTTTTCTAGTTTGTTTGAGTAAATGGTTTTGTAGTATTCTTGAATGATATTTTGTATTTCTGCAGTGTCAGCTGTAATGTCTCCTTTTTCATTTCTGATCAAGGTTATTTGAGTTCTTTCTCTTCTATTTCTGGTTAATCTGGCTAGTGGTCTACCAATTTTGTTTATCTTTTCAAAGAACCAACTTTTTATTTCATTGATCCATTTTTTTTTTTTTTTGGTTTCCATTTTGTTCAGTCCTGCTCTGAGCTTTGTTATTTTTTTTTTCTTCTGCTGACTTTGGGTTTGGTTTGTTCTTCTTTCTCTAGTTCCTTGAGATTTGACATTAAGTTGTTAATTTTTAATTTTTCTGTCTTTTTGATGTAGGCATTTAAGGCTATGTACTTTCCCTTTAGGACTACTTTTTCTGTATTCCATATATTTGGAAAGCTATTGTCCTCTTTGTCATTCAGTTTGAAGAAACCTTTGATTTAGATTTTAATTTCAACATTGACCCAGGGATCATTCAGCAGCAGGTTGTTCAAATTCCATAACTTGGTGTAGATTTGAGTGTTTCTCTTGGAATTGATTTCTAGTTTTATTCCACCATGGTCTGAGAAGATACATGGTATGATTTTGATTTTTTTAAAAATTTGCTGAGACTTGTTTTGTGGCCTACCATATGATCAATTTTGGAAAATGTCCCATGTGCTGATGAGAAGAATGTATATTCAGTAGTTTTGGAGTAGAATGCTCTGTAAATGTTTGTTAGGTCTAATTGTTCTAGAGTACCATTTAAGTCCAGTGTTTCTTTATTGACTTTTTGTTTCAATGACCTGTCAGTGAAGTGTTGAAATCCCTGGATATTAAGATGCTATTATTTATTTCTTTGCTTAGATCTAGAAGAATTTGTTTATGAAACTGGGAGCTCCTCAGTTAGGTGCATATATATTTAGGATTGTTATGTCTTCTTGTTAAATTGCTCCCTTTATCATTATATAATGACCTTTTTTTTTTTTTTTACCATTGTTGATTTGAAGTCAATTTTATCTGATATGAGAATGGATACATCTTCTTGCTTTTTGTTTCCATTTGCATGGAATATTTTTTTTCATCCTTTTACCTTGATTCTGTGTGAGTCCTTGTGGTTTACATGTGTTTCTTGGGGATAACAAATACCTCATTTTTTTTTTTAATCCATTCACCCAGTCTATGTCTTTCAAGTGGGATATGTAAACTGTTATGTTGAGTGTTATTATTGATATGTGGGATGCTGCTATGTTCACCATGTTTGGTGATACCTTATTGTTCCGTTTTCTCTCTTGTGCTATTGTTTTATAAGAGTTGTGAGCTATAAGTTTGTGGTGTTTTTATACTGGTGAGTATCTATTGTCCTTTTGTCTGTATAATGCACTTTTGAGCATTTCCTGTAGGGCAGGTCTATTAGTGACAAATTCCCTTAGTGTTTGCTTGTGCAGAAAAGTCTATTTCTCCATCATTTATGAAACTTAGTTTTGCAGGATATGAAATTCTTGGCTGGAAATTTTTCTGTTTAAGAAGATTAAGAATAAGGCCCAATCTCTTCTGGCTTGTAAGGTCTCCACTGAGAAGTCTGCTATTACCCTGATGGGTTTTTCTTTGTAGTTTAGCTGTTGCTCTCATCTTATAGCTTGTAGAATCTTCTCCTTCATTTTGACTTTGGCCTGGTTGATGACTATACATCTTGGAGATGTCTTGTTTGCTATGAATCCTTCTGGTGTTCAATGATTACCTTATATCTGAATATCTGAATCTCTGGTGATACCAGGGAAATTCTCCTCAATAATTCCCTTGAATAAGTTTACCATACTTTTTGCCTTTTCTTATTCTCCTGCTACAATACCTATAATTTGTATATTGGCTCATTTCTCATAGTCCCATATTTCTCTGAGTGATTGGTCATTATGCTTTATTTTTTTTCTGCATCTTTGACTGGACCGGGTTAGTGAGAAAGCCTTTTCTCAAGTTCTGAGAGTCTTTCTTCAGCTAGATGTAGCCTTTTGTTGAAGCTTTCTGCTGTATTTTATAATCCTTAAATGACTCTTTTGTTTCTTTAAGTTCTGTTATATCTTTTCTTATGCTGTTTATCTCTTTAGTAACTTTTTCACTTTTTTGATTCATGTCCTAAAAACTTTTTTTTGGCTTCTTTGTGTTGGTTTTCGACTTTCTCTTCAATTCCATTCATCTGATTTGCCATCCATATTTTGAATTCCATCTCTGATATTTCAACAATTTCCTCTTGGTTAGGATCCACTGTTGTGGATATATTGTGATCTTTTCGGAGTGTCAAAGTAGCTTGTTTTTTAATGTTGCCAGAATTTTTTTTTTTTTTTTTGCCAGTTTCTTCTCATCTGAAATCTCTTCTCTCAGGCCAGGGCTGATTAGTTTGCAGCACACTTGTGTTCTCCTTTGCTGGGAATTCTCCTACTTAGTGAGAAGGAGAAGTCCCTAGGTAATGCTTTTGTTTCCTACTCCAGAGGATTGATTTGGAAACAGAGGGGCAGATGCACTGAGAGCCTGTAACACAGGTGTTTTCCTGCATTGTCTTGATTCCTGGTGGTTGTCACGGTCCAAGCCGATTCTGGGGAATATTCATTCAGACTGGTGTATGTTCCCCAGACCACTGTTGGAAGCTTGCACAGGGGGCTACATAAGTTCTTTTCCACACAGGTGGGTGTTATGACATTAGCCAATGCCTAGATGGGTTGTGGCACCTTAGTTGGCACCTGGACACATCATGAAACTGCAGTCAGTGGGGGATCAGGTCATGTTACCTTGGTGGGTGCCTGGGTGTAGGTGCATCATGGGACCTGGGCCGATGCTGGGGATATCTTCTTGTGGAGTAGTGGATTGGTACCTAGCCCTCTGTTGGAAGCTTCAGCTGGGGACTAGGTGAGATCCTCTCCACTGAGGCAGGTGGCTGCTTGACAAGGTTATCCAGGCAGGGGCTGCAGGTGTCAGGGCTGCAGATGTTTGCTCCATCCAGGTCTAGGTGTAATGGTGGTATGTTATGGGGGCTGGCTTGTGTCTAGTGGGTCCGTGTGGAGAGCAGGACTATAGATATGGCATTACCCAGGGCCAGGGGCATTTTTCTGATAGTCAGCAGTCAGGGCCATGAGGGTGTGGCCTGCCATCTGGCACACAAAACCAGTGGGCATGGCCTACCACATGGCATGCAGGTCCACGGGGACATAGACCTCCATGTGGCATGTGGGGTCATGGTGCTTGTTCCTCCAGTTGGTATGCAGGACCATGAGGGTGTGGCCTGCCATTTGGCACATGGGTCCATGGACATGTGGACCTCTGTTCAGCACCTGGGCCTGCAGGAGTATGGGCTTCAGTGTGGTAGTGCATGGGGCCATGGGGCTTGCTCCACTGATCAGTACACAGGACTGTGTCACTGGGCTGCTGGGTGGCTGGGGCTTTGTCCTCACATAGGTCCCACTGAGGCTGCTACTGTGGGACCTCTCAAGTTCCATTTGAGTTCACTGGGGGAGGGGTCACCTGGCTGTCAGTCATGGGCATGTGAGAGCATCTGTTCTCCCTGCTCCCGCCTCAGCTTGGCAGGGGGTGGTTCTGGGACAGGTACAGTGAAGCTGATCCCTGTGTAGACCAGGAGCTCCAGACCTGAGAACTCAAAGTGGCGTCAGCTGCAGCATCCTGGGAACTGAGGCCAGCAGGTCCCTGCCGAGCCTGCTCTCTGATGCAACTTCACCATACAGTCTCCAAGCAGTTGCCTGATCTGGAGGGATACCAGCAGTGGTGGTGCTGGGGCCCTTCACATCTTGAGTCAGTGTCCTTGTTGTCAGTATGGGGCCCTGGGTTTCTCTCCTTTATCACCTGACCACATGTAGGGGTCTCTGCCAGGTACTTTCCGATTGTGGTAAGTGGAACTCCCTATCCCCATCTCCTTCACTCTGAGTGTCTCTTGTCTGTTCTCTGGTGATTAACAACGCTCTCTCCAAGAGGATCCATCCATAGGTGAGCATCTACTTGCACTTTTTGATCCTCTCCTAGACGACAGCATGTGTGGACTACTTCTATTCCACCATCTTGGCCTCCTTCAGATTATACATTTAGGGTAAACTTTTCAAGGTAAATTACAGCAATGGCTTATGTGAGCTATTCTTAATGGTATAAACAAAGTCAACTAACTCTACTCACTAAATTCAAACTCTTCCATATTAAAAAAAAATACATAAGCAAGAAATACCTGAAAGGTAAATGAAGTAATATTAATAATTTAGCTAGCAAATTACAAAATGACTCATCTTAAAATTTGCATTAGCTCTGTTAATATCAGAAATGTAAGGGATTCTGAGACAGATTTGGACTGTGGCTCAGGAACTGGAAATCCTTTTGCTGCTGCTCTCTAATTAAAAAACTCATTGAAAATGACTTTCAGTAACCAACTTTTTAATTCCAGTCAAGCTTGCCATGGGTGATTCCTATGGCAGTGTGCCTGCCAAAATATCTCATTTGCATATATATATATATTAAATTAGGAGAAAGGGATTATGAACCAATGAACATGATAATAAAAATAGCTACTTTTAGTTGAATGATTTTTCTTTGTCAAACACTGTATGAGGCACTTTATATTTATTACTTTACTTAATTCACCCACTAATCCTATATTGCCCTCATTTTACTGATGAGGAGCTAAGGCTCATCAAAATTACAAGGTCATATGATGGTAAATGGTAGAATGACATAAAATCCAAGTCTCTTTAGTGTTAGGGCCTTCCCTTTTCCACCCTAGTCCTCTGCTTTAGATATTCCTCCTTCATTTATTGTCCCTTCACATCAGTTATTCCACGTTAGCTCTCAGGAACTTACCATCACATCCACAACCACTGGAACTGATTGGAAAGCCTTCCTGGCAACTGCATTCACAGACTCCTGAATAGCTCATGCAGAACTGGGCACAGTAGGCTTCTCCATTTTCATATTCATCAAGGTCTGAAGGGGGAAAAGACACTTCTGTTATTGCAGAGACAGGAACTTAATGATCCTATGGAAGCACTGATAAGCCTCACTTCTAAATTAAAACTGTTTTACTAATCATTTTCTACTTCTCAGGCTGCATAATACAACCACTGAAGAAACTATAACACAAAAAGAATAAGACCCACTTTTGGTTTGTGTTTCTTGCATGCTTCTTCTATGCCTGTTATTTATTTTAAAAGAATGTAAATAGTGTCCAAATGCATTTATAAGCAGAGGAAAAGAGATCTCTGCTATTTTTCCACTTTAAGCTGCAATCTGACTGAATAAACAGAGAACTTGAAGAACAAAAAAACAGCTTGACAAAGAAAAGCCAAAAAATTCCATTTAGTGAACATTTGACAGCTGCAAAGAGGAGACAGTCTTGGACTCCATAATGTGTTTGTTCTTCTAGAACTTCAGATCAAAGCATGTTCCCCAGCAAAAGGAACTCACGTGACTGGTGAGAGAAGTGGTAACTGCGGTTTGAGAGAGGGCAGAACACTTATTTTAAATATTATGTTTTAAATTACAGAATATTTTAGAGCATTTGTTTGAACATTTAGATGATTCGATGACTGGGATGAGTGAGGTATGGGAGTTTTTGTTCCATCTGTGACATCTTTACCATGGAATGTCCTGTCATAAGGGCAGTTCTCTAAACAATCATCTTTAAGTCTCCTTCAGCAGTATTATTTTAGAATTCTACAACCACGAATTTTTCTTCTTAAGACATAACTTCCCTGGGGAAAATAAAAATGCACCAGACGATGTCAAACTGAAAGTTCTTATCCAAAGGATAATCTATTTGGCCTTTCAGGTGATCATTTCTGACATAATTGGCCAAGACATAGCAACAGATATTTCACCCCTACTTTCCTTAGGCTGGACACCTAGGAATTGTTTGGTAAGGGTTTTAGGCTCTAAGTCCTTGGTTCAATTCAACTCCCTCTGTTTGTTGAGCTGTTAAGTTGGGTGGCCTGTCAGTGCTGAGTTTACAACATCCTTTTGTTCCATAACTATATGAGCAGCCATAGATAAAAAAGGTCAGTGTCTCAATTAGCCTTGGAAAGGGTATCAACTCAAGGAAATTAAGACAAGAGAAAGGAAGGAGAGAAAATGCAATCAGTCAATCAAGGTGAAAGGTCTCTATAAAATATCTAAATGAAGGTCATTTGGACACAAAACATTTTTCTCTGGCAAAATGTCACAAGCAGTGCTACTTGCAAAATTCTAGATATTTTTTCCTTTCTTATATTAAACTTTCCTTTTATTAATCTTTTGGATTAAATAGCATGAAGTAGAGGATAAAAAACTTTTTGAAAATTTCAGTTCCATTTCATTGAAAACATTATCCTTTAAGGTTTTTTTTTTTTTTAATTTCCAGATTTCTTAAAGTTGTTTGTCTCAGGCACCACTGGGACCTTCAAACATACAGATCTCATGATTTCCTGTTTTCAACTAGCAAGAAGCACAATTGCATCACACAATTGCAAAATAAGTCGTTCAACCTATCATTTTACGATCCATTTTTTTTTTTTTTTTTGAGACACAGTCTCTCTCTCTCGCCTCTCTCTCATGCCGTGGCGTCAGCCTAGCTCACAGCACCCTCAAACTGCTGGGCTCAAGCGATCCTCCTGCCTCAGCCTCCCGAGTAGCTGGAACTACAGGCACGCGCCACCATGCCCAGCTAATTTTTTCTATATATACATTTTTAGCTGTCCAGATAATTTCTTTCTATTTTTAGTAGAGACGGGGTCTCGTTCTTGCTCAGGCTGGTCTCCAACTCCTGACCTTGAGCCATCTACCCGCCTCGGCCTCCCAGAGTGCTAGGATTACAGGAGTGAGCCACCACACCCGGCCTGTGATCCATTTTTGATTCTTCTATTAGCATTCCTCTGGAGCTATTTCTAGCTTGTCTCATGTATATCACCCTCAATCTGGAACTCATCTGAAACCCAATTTTCCTACATCACAAGCTTGCCTTAAAATACCCTTCTACTTCAACCCTTGTATCACCTGTTTACTAAATTTCTTGATTTCTTTTCAGATGTTATCTGGCAAGATCTTTGCTTGTTTATTTTTCCCTTTTAATTTTCTTTCTCTCTGATGATCACATTTTACCTAAATTGGCCAATATACCAAATATTTAAAAATTGCAGAGAAATTTATCTCTACAGAAAAATATAGCCTTAATCAAAAGTAGAGGACCAAATGTAGCCAGGTAAAGCAATTAAACATTTGAGATCTGGCTTCAGAAAAGCATCAAAAGTGAAAAACTTGATCTTCTGAATCTGTCCCTCATACATAGTCACTAAATGAAGCTCTACAAGTTAGAAATACTTTGTAATAACTGGGAAATCTTTAATTTAGCAACTTTATTGCTGGTCAGACACTTACATTTTATATAGCTGTCTTTCAAATTGTGTTAACACACCTCTAGATTTTAGCCCTAATAAATTTTTGCCTTTGGGCAAGACTGATTGATCATTTGCAGACTGGCTGATATATTTTCACATTTCTTTGTATATTCTCTTTTTTTTTTAAGGTTTATACTAATAGAAGCTGAAAAGAAAATCCATTGATTTCCTTTATGCATGAATGTTTTTTTACAAACATACATATCCTTAATCTGTTTTTAGGCAAATAAGTAAAGCACATATCTGTACACTCCAAATGAGTCATTACCTTTATGCTAGTGAATATTTGGTCTTTAGAAATGAATGTTTTTTTATTGTTAGAAAATGAAATAAACTTGAGCCATAAACAAAATAACATTGTCATGTTGACTGTTGCAATCTCATAAATATGCAATTGTCTACATTTTGACCCTGGCAGATGCTATTTGTTTCTAGCTGTAAATAAGAACTTTACTGAATTGTACTTTTTAAATAATAAAGAAAGACATTAAATTGTAAGTTACAAAGAAAAGGTCCAGCAAAATTCCAGTTTCCCTTATTCAATACTCAAAAGAGGAAGAGACATAGAGAGACAGAAAGGAAGAAAGGAAGGAAAAGAGAAGGAAAGAAGGGTAGAAGGAAGGAAGAAGAGGAAGAAAGAAAAAAGGAAAGCTTCTGTTTTTCCTCTAAATACAAACTGTAACAAAACAGGAAAAAAATATAAGCATATTTTTCATTACACAAAAAGAGGTAAGGAAAGCAATTGTTTTCAGTAAGTTAACTACTATAGACTCAGAGCAATGCAGAAGGCAATGTTGGCTCAAGACATACAAGCAATGGCTTCAACAATTTATGAAACCAGAATACAGCAAAATTTCTTGAAGTGCATTCCGTATCATAGTGCCAAAATAAAAAGTCCCAAATACTTAACCCATTGAAATTCACCTTTTTTAATACTTCAATTGTCTCTAGTTATATTGAATAGCATGAAGTATTCAGAAGATTTTTTTAGTATTCATAATTTTTAAGAGAGGGATCATAAAGCATAACAAAAGAAAATAAGCAAATATGGTGTCATAATTCCTGAATGATGACAAATCACTGCTTTAGGAGCTTGGAAGTATTCTCAGAACTAGAGTACATAGTAATATAGTTTGATACCTACTATCCCTATTTATAGTAGATATTCCTTTTTCTCAGAAGCTCTAGATTAAACATTTCATTATGAAGCAAGGCTAGGGTGGAATTTATTCTTCTCATTGTCTCCAATGGTATAAATTCTAATAATAAGTTGGAAAAGTTAGTAATTAAAAATGGGTATGAGCCAGGTTATCCAAGGAATGATACATTTTAAAGTTTTCTTTTAGAATATAGCTACCTGCCATATCAAAGCCGAACATGCAACCAAATCATTACCAAGTTGAAAACCAATACAAACGATGTAGTTTCTGCTTGGGGTAGAGAAAATTTGAGTACATGGTAGCACTTATTGTTGGCATTAAAAATTATATTTGATGGTTAGATAGACCTTGGAGTATTTTCCTGAAATAAACCTATTAAGTCTATGTATTTTGTTAAGATGTTTTAAATCTCCTTTAACTTTAAGGTAAATATCTAAATGTAATATGTTCTGTTAAGCAATCTTTCTTTAACATTTATTCAGTAGCCAGAGACTCTGTTCAATCTATTTCTCCTTGCAGTTTCAGAGATGTGGCTCACATTACAGCAGTAAGTACTAGAAATGAAAGGGCTAAATGAATCCAGAGCAACTTGTGAATGAAGATGGCATTTATCAAACATTACCTATGCGTGTTTTCTCATCTGAATCAAGCTGGTGTCCATGGTTACAGGAACAATGAGGCCCACCAATTGCATGTTCACAGTGATGAGAACAACCACCATTGTTCTTTTCACAGCTATTGACAATTTTCAATTCAATTTCTTTCCAAAACAAGCAAAAGAGGGTTATTAGCATAACAACAGAGAAACCTGAATATATATATGTCAACAATGGGTACATTCACATTCTCTCAATTGGGAGGATGACAAACTTTATTGGAAACCTATCAACACTCTATACATATAAAAGTCTAAAGTCTGATAAACATTGTAAATGTCTATAACATACTGAAATACTAATAAACTGATAAATAATGTTAACTAAGTGATGCAAAAAGATAATGATAAGTCCACCAGTGATTATTAAACACTTTTATCTAAAGGACACATACCTTTGGGAATTCTCAGTATTTTAAGGATACAAAAAATTATGTGTATTGAATCAATGATCAGAAATCAAATAGGCTGTTTGACAGCTGACATTTCTGTTCTCAAGCTCATAGTATGCTATATTATCTGTCCTTTTTAGGGGCTATATGAGTACCTGAAAATGCTGTTAAAAAATAAATTTGGAACAAAAGCATAAATACAAAACCAATGAATTAGTTGATCATATGTAACTAGTGTCATGTTGGTGTGCTAATCAGCTTTGATGCATATGAGAATCATTTATTACATAAACAAACTAGTACTTTAAAAACCAATTTGCCAATCCTGGTACATGCTACTAATTTGGGGCATCTTGGTGGGCATCAGCCTCAAAATATGAATACCAATTGTCTTAAGCACACAGGCATTGTACTTGCTCATTTTCCAAATGAGGAAATGAGAAATAAAAAAATGTTTTGAACCTGTGTTTAAAATACAGTATTTAGATACTCCGAATGCTATTTTTACCACTGGAATTCTATGGTTTTTCATTTGTGTTGCTTGAACACACCCCTTCTTACTGAAAGCATCTATATTGGTTTATTTCCTTTCAGTCTTAACTCCTGAATCATTTGGAAGTAGAAAAATGGGACTAAAAGAGTGGAATTGGAATATTCTTAACACAAAGAAATGATAAATGCCTGAGGTGATGGATACCGATTACTCTGATTTGATTAATACATACTGCCTGCCTGTATTAAAACAATATATGTACCCTGTAAATAAATACACATATTATAAAAAGAAAGGTGGGAAAGAACAGGACAAGGGTATTTGGGATTGTGGCACTTCTTGAAAGCACAGATCATCATTAGAACTCCTGGATATATGCAACAGTTCCAGGAATCATCCTCCCTAATTGCCAGCCTCCAGCCTAGGGCAGGCAGCAGCCTCGCGTGCTCCCACGCACCCCGCGCACACCCTGTCATTGTGCTCATCCCACTGTGCCATTATCATCTTGATTACCCAGCTCACAACAGATGTTCAGAAATAGGTTTTGAATGATTGAATAAACAAAAGAAGAATTATGCTAATCAATTTATTGTTGAAAATAAGAAGCCCTTGGGTTTAGAAACAGCTAGTTTAGGATTGAGCAAAATCAGAAAGCTAAAGGAAAGATTAAAATAATGAAGGGAGCTGATATTTTTCATGGTATGTTAACATATATTCTTTAGGGAGACATATTTCAAATTATATCTCTGGTTGTGGAGATAGGTACACCCATATGTTTATGATACAGAATTGAGGGGTTTTTTTCCCATATGTTTTCCATGGCCATTCTTAGAAGGAGGCATTTTAAAGTATTTGTGAATCATATTTGGTATCTTAGAGTCTATCAAGTCAACCTCCATTATATTTTAGTGAGAAAAGTAAGGTCAATTGAGGTGGAATCACTTCTTTAATAACATTTACGGCACTGTTGACATAAAAAGCCAAGTCTTCTGGGCCAGTTTTTTCTACTATATGATGTTTACTCTCACAGATTGCTTTCACATGTTTAAAGTTCAGAAACATACTCATTTTTCAATTTCATTTTGAATAATAGCATTATAATTAAATGAAATTATCATAAGTACATGTATTTGAATCCTCATACTATACAAGATATCATATGTGCTTATTAATCTAAATATTACAAGAAACCTTAAAAATAGCATTATGATTTTTGCTTAGCAGACTAGATAATGAAGATAAAAGATTTGCCCAAGATAACAGAGCTAGTAAAAGGCAGAGTTTTCTAATTCAGAGGTATTTCCCTATATAATATCATGTGGAAAGAGAAAATAATTTCACTAGCAGTAGCAGTGTAATTTATTTCACTGAAAACTAATATTTTTCTAAGAGATGCAATGCGATGTAGTAGAAAAGAGCACAAAATTTAAAATCAGAAGACCAGACACTTCAGGGGTGTGCAATCTTCTGTAAATTATTTTATATGTCCGATCCTCAGTTTTTTCCCATTGTTAACACGGGGATTGAGTTACATTAAGATTTGGATGCAAGTTACATCAAGCCTACAGATATATGAAATTTGATATCAAAGTATCTTAAAAATTGAGAAATTTTTCATAAACTTCTGGATTTCCACCTTTTCTTCAAAAACCAAAAGCCTTAGGTGTTGATCAGTGAAACCAATGTGCTGGTGAGTACATGTGGTGCTTATTTTTCCATTCTTGGGATACTTCACTTAGTAGAATGGGTTCCAGCTCTATCCAGGAAAATACAAGAGGTGCTAGATCACCATTGTTTCTTATAGCTGAATAGTAGTTCATGGTATACATATACCACATTTTATTAATCCACTGATGTATTGATGGGCACTTGGGTTGTTTCCACATCTTTGCAATTGTGAATTGTGCTGCTATAAACATTCAAGTGCAGGTATCTTTTTTATAGAATGTCTTTTGTTCTTTTGGGTAGATCCCAGTAATGGGATTGCCGTGCACATATAAGAACAACATTCATTGGATGTCAGGCAGGTGGGAGGGGAGAGGAGGGGATGGGTATATGTGTACACAAAGAGAGCAATGCACACCATCTGGGGGATGGACACGCTTGAAGCTCTGACTCGGGGAGGAGGAGGAGGCAAGGGCAACATACGTAACCTAAACATCTGTACCCCCATAATATGCTGAAATAATAAATAAATAAATAAATAAGTGAAAAAAAAAACAAAAACAAAAATGAAAGGCCTTTTATTTTTAAAAAACAACCAAAAAAGCTAATAACCCATGTTACAGTCATTCTAAGACATAGTTTGGCAGTTTTTTATAAATTTATACACTTACCATATGACCTTGCAATTCCAGCCCTAGGTATTTACTGAAAAGAAATAAAACAAACATGTTCACACAAAAACCTGAATGCAAATGTTTACAACAGCTCTCTTCATAATTGCTCAAATATGAAGACAACAATCCAAATGTCCTTCAATGGGTGAACAATAAACGAACTGTGGTATATCCACACAACAGAGTACTACTCATCAAAGAATAAAACTCTTTATGTGACCAAAAACTTGGCTGAATCCCAAAGGCATTATGCTGAATGAAAGGTTACACACTGCCTGCTCCCACGTACTGATATTCTTGAGAAAACAAAATTCCAGTGAGGGAGAACAGATCAGTAGCTGCCAAAGGTTAGGGATTAGGGATAGATGACAAGCTGAAGTTAGCACAAGTGAGTTTTTGGGGTTGCTGAAACTGTTCTTAATCTTTATTGCAATGGTCTTTACATAAATCTATAGCTGTATTAAAATTGATAGAACTATACACAAAAATGAAAATTTTACTGTCTTGTTAATTTAAAAAATAAATTAAGAGAAGAGATCCCACGTTTTTCTCCAGTTACTGCCACATTGCCTGATTCTTAGTAGCACTTGACACCACCGGCCACTCCTTTCTTCAATCTTTTCTTATATTGTCCTTTAGGAAATCACACTATCCAGATTTCCCACAAAGCTTACTGGACATTCTTTTTCAGTCTTTCCTCTCTCTCCATTGCATTCTAGTTGCTGATTGTTGGAGTCCCCAGTCTCAGTTCACTGTGCTCTCCTCCAGATACCTTCACTGTGCAGGTGACCCCATTTTTGCTCATGGCTTAAATATGAGCTTGTACATGTTAATGAGCTACTTACTCCAGCTTTGACATCTACATACTTCCAGACGTTTATATTAATATCTAGTTAGTTAGAAAATAGAAACTACCTACATGCCATTTCTACACAACAAAAATAGAATTCGTGATTTCCAAACATACCTGGTGATCCACCTCCAAACCTGTTCTTCCACCGGACTCTACATTTTGGTAAAAGGTATTCTTATTCAACTTTTTCTGATGCCCCAAACCAAGAATTATTCTTGATTCCTCTTTTTTTCCCCTGAAATCCACATCAGTAATTCCTCTCAGGTTCCCCTACAAAATAAATCTCAAACTTGTTCTTACTATCTCTACTGTTGCTACCTCAATTCAAACCACCATCATAGCTCACCTGACTGACTCTTATCTTGCCTTTACTCACATTCCCTACTGTCCATTCCCTACAGAGTAGCCACAGAGATTTTTTAAAAATGCAAACATATCACATTGCTCCTTGTTCAAAACCACCCAATGCCTTCTCATCACATTTGGAATAAAATCCAAATCCCTTGCGATGGCCTACAGGTCTTATATGATCTGACTCATCCCTCCCCCTGCCTACTGCTCTGACTTCATTGCCTCTCTCTTCCTCTTGTTGATTATTTTCCAGCCCACCCTGGTTTTCTATTTCTTGAGCACAAAATAAGCTCAGCCCTACCTTAGGACTGAGTTCTTAGTTCTTATTGCTCCCTCTTCTTGGATCTTCTTATCATTATACATTATCACTCTATGACATGATGGTACACATTTCTATGATTACTTTTCTACTTTTTGTCTCCATAAAGGCAGGAACTTTGCCTGATTCGTTCACCATTGTATCTCCAGTGCTGAGAACAGTGCCCGGTATGTGGTAGGTGTTCAGTGGGCATTTGTCGAATAAATCAATGAGTTTAGCCACACTGGCATAGTGATTGCTCTGGGCGATAGTTGGATAGTTGGCTGGAGACAAGCAATAGTTGTCCTCTTTAGCCCCAGAATGCCCTCTCTGGTTCAACACAGTCCCCACAACATCCTATTTTCTTATATTTAGCCTGCTTTACACATTTATATTTAATGTGTATCTTGTGTTGGTGTTAGAGTTTTGGCCCCTGGATTATATTATGTTTAAGGTACTGGAAACTGTAATAAATTTCAAATACTAACTGATTCTTTAAGGGAAGAAAAAAGCAGTAAAAGTATCCATTTGACAAATTTTCTGTAGGCTCTTCTTATTGCTATTTTCCTGTGATATTGCATGAATCGAGTTCTGAGACTGCTTGTGGCAATTTGATTTAAATATAAATAATGCTAGGGTAACCTCATTAAAAATATATGAGACTAAAATAAGTGCAAACTCAGATCTATAACTGTCCACCAGATGTAAGCTGAGATTTTGAATCCTTGATCCAGATTATAAATAATCTTTTACTATTATACTTTTAAAAAATCATACTTAAAATCTTTTTTTTAAATGATCTTTGTAGTTTCTTATAGGTAACCAATATAGTTTGCTTGATAGAAAAAAAAAGTGCACTAAATATGTATGGACCATAAGCTAAAATATGTTATGTATTGCTTGGTAATTTGGGGGAAGTATGCTGTATCTGGAATTTACCACTTTCTAATCACAAGATAGTGATTGGTAATTCACAGCACACTGTGAGGATTTAATGGTTGAAATTACATAAATATAAAAGGTTTTCTAGGAAAAAGGAAAAACAAGTTTCATCCTAAAATATACTTGTTAGATGATGGGCACATAATATTCATAGTTAAACATTACCATGCTCTAAAAAGATTTACTCCACCTACAGGTTTTGAAACAGCTCAAAATACCAGTTTTCACCAAGAAAGGTTTATATGTCAGTTAGTAAATATTGAGGTCTGGTGAGGATTGCAGAAACAGCTTAGCCAAATATTCAAATAGGGAAATAAATGTAAAAATATACTTCTACCAAATGTATTTGACTCTAGAGCAAATTGCTTTCCCAAGTAAATTCTACAGAAAGCCTTACTTCATAACTGATTATCAATAATGACCTCCTCTTTCATGATAACTGAGAATGCACCAATTAAATTGAAAGAGGTTTTATTTCATACATTTGTAAAATGTACTCATCCTCTAAACCTCTGGCCATATTAAAAAGCCAAAACATTAATAAGAAAGAAAAACCCATCCACATTTTTCTCGGCCTAAAAGGATTCCTTAGGGCATTCACAAAAAGACAGACTTCAGAAGAAATTGTACCTTAATTAGTAGTCGATTTTTCTCTCCCATCTTATTTAGTTTGCTCTTTAAAAGGCAAATATCACCACAGCAAATATTCAGTCTTTAAGAAACAGAAATATACCAACAGACTTAAGGAGTATAAAATTAAAGAAACCTAGAATTTTATACAGGAGAGAAGAATGAAGAATTTAGTGACTCTAATAATTTCTCTTCATGAGGGAGCTCATGTAAGAATGCTAAAATATTTATTCTATATGTCACTATTTTTATTCTTATTCCTCCATTAAAACTAATAAAGATACGTATAATACATTCAAATGTCTGATGAAGTAGAAATGAAAGCGTATCTGAAGCAGAAAGAACCTAGTTCAAGTCTTACTTCTATCACTTACTAAGTATGTCATTGGGTTCTTAGCTTCAGCACTGAATGGGTGGTTCACTAAGATGTAAAGAACTGGGAAGAGGATCTTTAGGACTGAGACTTAAAATCAGCAGCTCTGTTCGGCTCTATCAAGTTTGTAATGCCTACCAGTCATTCAGGTAGAAATGTTGAATAGATAGTTTGGTATATTCACATATAGTTAAAAGAAGGAGAAAAGTTGGAAGCATAAATTTTACATTGAAAGAAGGGCCAGAAACGGAGAAGAAAACTAGGAAAGTATGGTATTATAACATAAATGATAAGAGAAAGTCTTTCAAGAAAGTGTTCTTAAGAAGAGGTTAGTTGACTATGTTGAAAGCTACGGAGAGGACAAGTAGGATAAAATCGGAGATGTTACCATTCAATTCGGTAGCATGGAGGGCATGGGTGACTAGTGAAGAGGTAGAGATAAAAACCTGATTAGTGTGGGTGGATGAGAGAATACAAAATGAAAAATAGGAGTTATTGGCTATAGTCATCACAAATTTTGTAGTGAAGGGAATCAGACAATAGCTCTCATGAAATGTGGGCTCGCATGAGGGTAGTTCAAAGACAGAAGATACTTGACCATGTTGCTGTGCTGATCAGAATGATTCAGAAGAACTAATGCTTCAAAAAAGAGGGGGTAATTGCAAAAGCAAAGATCTTGAGATGTTAAGAGACAATAGAATCTAAAGCACAATGAAGATGACCTTTGATAGTAACAAGGCTACTTCCTTCATATTAATAGGAGTGAAGATTTTTCCATAGGACTCTATGGGAGATTTGGGGTTGATTATTACCTTGAATGGTAGTTTGCATCGATTTTTTTTATGACATAAGAGACAAGATAAAGATAAAGGCAAAAAGGGGGCAATATAAAGATTTGGAAGAGAAAGAGGTGTTAAACCCTCAATTTGATGGGGGTCAATGTAGATATATTCTGATAGTACTGGTTTGCCCAGCCATGCTGCCTAGTCATTTAAGATTTATGGTCCTGAATTTAAAGCAAAATCAGTTAGCATGGTTGTGTTTTGAACACAGCAAAATTCACCTGCTAAGGTATAGATGTGAACTGGGAAATGAAAGGAAGAAGTCACTGAGATAAATATTGGGTCTGAAGATGAAGAAGAAAAATGAACTGTTGTTGTGCCAACACCACACAAGAGGCAGAGATGGAGAAATCAGCCATAAAAATAAGAAAAAAAATGCTGTCATTTGCAAAAAGGATGGAAGAAGTAGGCAGGTGAGGATGGGAAATATTAAGGTAGAAAATATGGTACTTGATGGAATTTATATCAGATAAATTTAAGCTTAGTAAAGTAGGAAATATGATCATCTATAGATTAAGCAGTGGATCAGTGGGGAAGATGTGAGAAAAGGAAATAGCTGTAATAGCAGCTACAGCTAATAACTCAATATATTGACATTTTAATAAGGGATATGTTAAGTTGTATTACTAAGCCTAGGAAGGAAGAAGCTAAGGTTAGATGACATGGATCATAATTTTTTTGAAGAGAAGGGGCAGAGGGATGAGTTGATGGAAGAGAAGGCAAAGCAAGAAAGAGCTTTATAAAGAGGCATGACGAATGACGATGGGAAGGGTAAGGCCAACAAGGAGATTCTCATTAGAGCATCTAACGTGTCACACATGGCACTGCAACATAGAGCTGCTGTTCGTAGCAATAGTTCCTCCACCCCTACTAGTTTCTTTTCCTTGAGTTTTACATTGGAGTTATTAGTGTTCAATAAATATCACATAGCAGAGCTGCTAAAGTAAGGCAGACTCTTCATGAAAAAGATCCATGAGCCTAAAAGAGCCCCAAGTCAGAAGACCTGAGACTTAGTCCTTGCTGACTATCCTGGACTATTATGAAAACCATTTTCTATTGACTGTGGGCCTCTGTTCCTTCATGTATAAAATGTGGGAGTCAGACTTCTAAGCCCCTACCCCCAGCCTACCTCAGTGGAAAACATTCTCAGGTGCCCTGCCTCAGCAAGATATTCAGTGTTCTTTTGTTTTTTACTCTAGTTTAATACCTGTAAAATACCACACATTTCCTATGCTGCAACTGGTTACCACTTGCGCCATTTTCCATCAGCTCCCAGCTCAAAGCCAGGGTGAAAGATCCCACAGAGTTCACACAGTGATGACGGCAGTGAGCAAGCCCTTCAGCATACTCTCTTATATCTGCAGAAAGAGACACAACAGCTCAATCTTAGGAGCTCTAATTAAGACTTACTTGCAAACTATAAAAATGAACTAACGTATCTCTTCCCCACTGACCCCCAACACCCAGTGTAACAGTGAATAACACACAGGCTCCATACTCTTTGTATAAAGGGGGCATTTGTAAATAAACAAACTGCTATGACATTATCTCTAGTGTTGGCCTTATGCTCTCAAACACTTCTATCTATTAGAAACTACTAGTATCCATTAATTGGGAAAAAGAGAGAAGACAGGAAAAAGAGAAGACAGGAAGAGAGAAGACAGGAAAAACAGCCTAATCTTAATAATATAGAGAAAAAGTCATTGTAATTTGTCTTTAGGAATATATATCCCATTCTTAACCAAGATGGCATCTCCCTGATTTAAATTAGATAGTAAGTGGGCAAGGCAGATTTAGGGCCTTCATATTTACCTATCCATGGTTTGTGTTATACATATGACTGTCACAAGGCAATGCCATTTAGACACCAGTATCCTCTCTCTTTCCTGACATCAATAGTCAATTCTGTTCAGTGAAACTTCAGTTTTGTGGTCCAGGTGATCTCTGCTTTGTCCCTTTAATAGACAGGTCTCACTATCATTTTTTTAAACTAGTGCTTCCTCCTGTACTGTCCTGCATATTAGCCCTACCAGGGTGCTCAGAGAAATACTCATTCTTCTAATGTATTTGTAAAAGACTAGATAGGCAAAGTCTGGGGGACAGAATTTCTAGGAATAAGGTACTAGATGTTAAAATAGAAGGTTGGAAGGGATTATATGTACATACCTATATTTTATATGTAAATACTTGTCATTTTTTCACAAATATTTAATAAGATCCTATTCTGTGCTAGGTGCTGAGCTAGGCAGGTGCTATAAAAACAGAGGACCAAAGCAGAAACATTCTCTGTCAGAAAAGTATGTTAACAAAATCCACAGAAAATTTTATCTTAATTTTGACTTAAAGAAGGAAAAAGAACAACATTAATTTTTATGTCTAATTCCTTTTCAATTTTTCAAAGTGCTTATCATTCTTATAAATCAGGAAACACTTCGGTACTTTCATAATTAATCTAAATAAACTGTTTTTCATTTTATGAAAATGTCATGATAAAAACGAAGAATTCTGTGATTTCTCAGAAGTTATTAAAACAAAGGCTGTCCTATAGAAATGATTTCATTTATCATTTCTGGTCATGGAAGAATTTATCATTTTCATATTCGAATTGAAGTATATCTGTTTTGCTATTTCTAGGAAACAGAAATGTGTAATCTTGTATTTATAGAGTTTCCTTCTTTTTTGTTTTAATTATTCTTGACTTCTGAGAATACTCATTTGCACATGCTTGCTTTTCAAAGGTTATCCCCACCTTATGCAGCCTATAATAAAAGACTCCCTATGTGGTTATGGAAGGTTTTGAAATATTAATTCTGAAATTCACTTCAGAATGAGAGACACAAAACAAAAAGCATTAATTCTGAAACTATACTAGGTCTTTTTTAAAAATTGTAACTAAGAATTTCACTTGGTTTTTATAGTACCATAAAATACCTTTCAAAATGATCAAATAAGAATTAAATGTTCCTTTTTAAGCATAAATGAAAACATCTTTTCTCCTAGCTGTTCTGACTATTCAAAACTGAATTACCACAAAATTTCAAAAAATTACACAACTAAGCCATCAGCTTCAGTTTCCTACCTTCACAAGTCTTTTTGTCTTCAGACAGCTGGTACCCTGGGTGGCAGGCACACCTGGCCATGCCATTCTCACTCTGACATATGTGAGCACATCCATTCCCACCTGTGCAGGGGTCCATCTCTGAAAGCAATTAAGCAGTGATAGTTTATAATTCATTCTGTTTGGAAAGATGTACCGAGTGAAAGGGTGAACAAAGAATGGTAAGGAGGCACTGACAATTAGGTTTCTCATATAAAGACGGTAAGGACTCCAGAAAGTCCTTTCCCACTTTCCTATGGAACTCATTGAAAAAAATTTTTTTAAGTTCACATAGCTGTTATTTTTATTTCCTTTTTATTGATGTATAATAGCTATAAATATTTGGGGATACTTGTGATATTTTGATAACTGTATAGAATGTATAATGATCAAATCAGGGTAATTGGAATCCATCACCTCCATACATTTGTCCTTTCTTTGTGCTAGGAACATTAAAATTCTTCTCTTCTAGCTATTTTAAAATATGCAATAAGTTATTGTTAACTATTATTTCCCTGCTGTACTTTCAAATGCTAGAACTTATTCCTTTTATCTAACTGTATTTTTGAATCCCTGAACCAACTTCTCTTCATTCTCCCCCCAATCCCTTTCCTACCCAGTCTCTGATAACCACTATTCTACTCTCTATGTCCATGAGATTTCCCATATATGAGTGATAATGTATGATATTCATCTTTCTGTGCCTGGAATATTTTACTTTACGTAATGAGTTCCAAACCATGTTGCTGCAAATGACAGAATGGAAAGATATCCCATGCTTATGGACTGGAAGAATTAATATTGTGAAAATGTCTACACTACTCAAAGTTTTTTACAGAGTCAATGCAATCCCTATCAAAATACCAATGACATTCTTCACAAAAATAGAAAAAAATAATCCTAAAATTCATATGGAACCACAAGAGACCTTAAACAGCTAAAGCTATCCTGACCATAAAGAACAAAGCTGGAGGCCTCAAACTACCTGGTTTTAGATTACACTATTACAAAGCTGTAATAACCAAAATAGCATGGTACTGGCATAAAAACAGACATATAGACCAAATAGAACAGAATGGAGAATGCATAGATAAATCTACACCCCTACAGGCAATTGATTTTTGACAAAGGCACCAGGAACATACATTGAGGAAAGGACAGTCCCTTTAATAAATGGTGCTGGAAAAATTGGATATCTATATACAGAAGAATAAAACTAGATTCACATCTTTCACCATATAAAAAAATCAACTCAAAAGGGATTAGACTTAAATATAAAACCTGAAATTATGAAACTACTAAAAAATATTGGGAAGCACTACAAGCTGTTGGTCTGAGCAAAGATTTTTGGAGGGTAAAACCTCAAAAACACAGGCAACAAAAGCCAAAATAGACAAATGGGGTCACATCACACTAAAAAGCTTCTGCATAGCAAAGGAAACAACAAGTGAAGAGACAACTTATAGAATGGGATAAAATACTTGCAAACTATCCATTGGACAAAGGATTTATAACCAAAATATATAAGGAGCTCAAACAACTCAATAGCAAAAGAAAATTAAATAATTCAATTAAAACATAAGCAAATGGCCTGAATAGACATTTCTAAGAAGAAGACGTACAAATGGCCAACAGGTACATGAAAAAAATGCTCAAAATCACCAATCATCAGGGAAATACAAGTGGAAACCACAATGAAATATCATTTCACCCCAGTTAGAATGGCTATTATCAAAAAGACAAAAAATAACAAATACTGGCAAAGATGAAGAGAAAGGGGAATGCGCATACACTGTTGGTGGGAATGTAAAGTAGTACAGCCATTATGAAAAACAGCATGGAGATTCCTCAAAATACTAAAAATAGAACTACCATGTGATTTAGCAATCCCACTGCTGGCTATATATTCAAAAGAAAGGAAATCAGTATATTTAAGAGATATCTGCTCTTCTATGTTTAATGCAGCACTACTCACAATAGCCAAGATATGAAATCAACTTAAGTGTCCATCGGTAGATGAACAGATAATGTATATACACAATGGAATATTATTCAGCCATATTTTTCATTTTGTGATCTGAACCTCAGAATCTGAACAAATATAAATATGAATCAAGGCCAAAATAGAATTAGCTTAATTTCACTCTTCTCCAAAGTGTATCCAAAGTTAAGTTAAAAATCAGCAGGATCTCTTGCAGACTCCTCTGTGCTTTTCCTCTTTCTTTCCCCATCTTTTCTCCTTTGAGCAGCAGGATCATTCTTAGATAAACCCTACTACCTTCCCTATGCTCCCTCTGCCTCTAGACAAGCAGTAATGGTGTGAGAAGAAGGCAGACTGGGGAGGTCTGGGAGGGTCCGAGCTGCGGCTGCCATAGGGATGGTAATAAAGAAGTTCAAATCCCTTTGGAATTAAGTAAACTGGCTTCTTTCTCCTCTCACTTGCTCCTATTTTAATTTATTTTAACTGTGTTCTCTGGAAGTTTATAGTAATAGGCAGCCACACAAAGCTTATTTGTCAGTCATTCTGGTCTCACTGTATGAGTCCAGCCTTGTCTACCCAATAAAATTGAGATGTTATCTTTATCATATGCTAATATATGCATACATTTATGTCAATTTCTGTACTTTCTATTCAGTTTCTTTGTTTTTCTATTTCAATCCTAATATCATATACATTTAAGTATAAGTAAATGCTTTATAAAATATTTTAATACCTGTAAAAGAGAATCCCCCCTAATTGTTTTTCTTTGTCAAAATTATTGTGTTTTTTGTTGTTTATTTTTACATATAATCTCTATAACAGGTTTCTTTAGTTTAAATATTTTTAAATTATTTGTTTGATGTGCTTCATGCAACATTTTCTTCTGGTAAATATTTATTATTTGGTGGTAAATTTTATTGTTCATTTCTATACTTTTATGATAAGTCTCTGTTGATGTACTGTCATTTTCTTCAACAGTAGTGTTTATGTAACAAATTGGATCTTCCTTGCCTAGCTTTCTTTAGGAAGTTCTGGTCAGGATGATGTGGCATTATAGACTTCTAGACTTCCTAGTCTAAAGGTTCCCTCCTTCTCTGTTGCCACAGAGACAGACTTCTTCCTAAATGTATGGTTTCTCTATATGAGTCTCTGTGTATCCCCGCTTTCTGTGCTTCCGTAAATCCAATCAGGTTATCTAGGCTTGTCGTCAAAATGTGTGCTCACAAGGTATATATCTATATACAAAGATGAGCCTTTTTATCTACAAGGAGTGGATTTCTTTTTGTTTCCGAAATAGGTTACCATTGTATTCTCTTGACATGTTGTAGACTTTTCTTACCTTTCTCTTTCCTTTTTCTCTGATACAAACTCTTAAGCAATTCTTACATTTAAGTCTTCAGATTATATTTGTCTCCAATTCCATACACAATAAAATTTTCTGGACCTTCTTGGTTTCACTTGTTTTCTTTGTTGTGTGTGTATGCTCTCTCATGGGTTAAGGGAAAGATGATGACCTCCACAGCCATGTTTGTAATAGAAACTTAGCTTCTGCCACCATCTTTCAAGACACTGAGATAGGTAACTTCTCTTCTGAACTCTGCAGTGAAAGGTTATTTCACAAGCTGCAAGGTTAAAAAGTAGATTAAAATTATCTTCGATTCTCCTAATAGACCTTTGCTTCTGGGAATCTCTTCCCTAAATTTGTTTCAATCTCTTATTGTCTTTAATGCCTTCTTGGTGCCCAAGATCTCTAACTATGGGGAGTTGTCCTCCCAGAAAATGGCTCGATATAACCCCACAGCAAGTTGTAGTCTTATCAAAAGACCCATCTGTTTTTGAGGCCGATTGTAACTGTCAGCTTCACTTCATGAACTGGGCATGAAAGAGATAGAAGATAAAACTCCCACAATGCAGCATTTGGTTGTAAACTTACAGCTTTTACTCTCAGCTGCAGAATGTAGGAGAACATTCAAAAGTAGCATATGGGACACAAGTAATATCTGCAGTCAAGATTCAAATGCTTCTTTTGGATAGAAATAAAGGACAATACACTTTACATAATAGCACTTAAATGGGGCCTGTTCAAATTTGGCCTGTGACCATGAAAGAGTAACCATGCCTGGCTCACCTTCCCACAATAAACAACTAGAAAACTAGATAAGAGTATATAAAACATCTGTTTGCAGATACTGGACAGCAGGCAGCACAGGAGAGGGATCCCTGTGTGAAAAGAAAAAAGAGAAGCCAAATCATTTCTCTGAGTTTCTGCTGGAAACAATTTCTGGATTACGGCACAAGAAGGAGAAACTAAAAGACAGCTCTTTGATCTTTCTAAGTTTAGGAGACAGATCAGAGTTCATGATGGTCAAGACAACTAGAATTTGTGGAGTAGAGTGCTAGTAAGGGTGGAGGGAGGATGTTTCACAGAGGAGAGCTCTCGATAGAAATATGCATATGTATCCTCTTGAATCTTTGACTAAATATTATTCCATAAATACATAGGGTGAATATCCATGAGATCAGTCAACAAACAGGGAAAAAGAAGGATTAGGGGATCTGTAAACCAAACAATTCCCAGAGTACACTAAGAGGCAAGAGTGAGTTCTCAGCAACCAGACTGGAGAATGTAGTTCAACATAGGCATTCAATAAAGATTCTAGAGTGGCCATGGCTCAATAGTAGGGCTAATATAAACCCAGAATAAAGCCTAGTCTAGATTTGCCCAAACAAAGCTAAAAAGTAATACTTGAAAAGATCAAAGTGATCTGCGTGTGACCTAACTTGACTTCCAGAGAAAAAATACAATACTCGTTAAAGGATAACGACAAAAGTTAGCACTCGACCCTTGTAAAAATGTATCATGTCTACTATCTCAAAAAAATGAATAAATATTCATTTTTTAAACAATGAGACCCAGAGATGGGATCAAGATGGCCGACTAGACACAGGTAGTAGATGCCTCCTCCATAGAGAGAAACCACAGATCTATTCACATTTCAAACAGGTCATCTATGAGAGAACACTATGATTCACCAAGAAAGTGATGGGAACACCAAAAGTGGGTAAGAAGAGGGTTTAGGGCTACTTTCCTGGCCAGGGATGGAAGCTCCTAGGCTCCAGACTCTGAGATGAGCTTTTATAATCTTGGCTACAAGAGAATCCCCTGACCTATGCAGGTCTCAGTGCTAACACAGGAAGCTGCCTGGAGATTGCAGATAGGCATTCCTTTGGAAAAACATGGAATCCAACAGGCATCCAAGCCTAGAGCAGCTTGAGCTGGATGCCATTCTGAGAGCCTAGATACGAGGGCATTTCAGGTGTGCCTGCCGCTGCTGCACAGATAAAGGAGGAATATAGAAGCCCAGGCACCGCCACGCACCCCTGCGAAGGTCCCTACTGCCTTGCTGGTGGCTGCTGTTGAGACTGAGACATTAGCAGACAACATTTTCCACAGTTTCTTGCCCATGCTGCTTGCCTGGGTGGGGTCCCAGCCTTTCTGGTAACAGGCTCAAGGCATCATTTTGAGAGTTTGACGATGGGCTATGCCCTGCCCTCAGGCTGAGTTCATGCAGATGCAGCTCTAGTCCTACTCAGCTTAGGAGGGCCAGAGGAGCCCAAGCTCTGCTACACATATCTAGAACAATACCCATCACCCTACGATAGGTTGCTGTAAGACTAAGTCTTAAGCAAACTGCATTCCCCACAGTTTCCTGCCAACGTAGACTGCCCTGGAAGGGCCCCCCCACCCTTTCTGGTCACAGGCCTAAGGCACCATTCAGGGAGTATAAAGCTTGGCTGTACCCTACCTTAGGGCTGAGTTCAAGGTGACATGGATATAGCTGCCACCTGTTTGGGAAAGGACAGGGGAGAGCAAGCTCTCTTAAGACCAGTTAAAACAGTACTCACCACCACGTTACAGGCAGCTGTGGGGCTGGAGATGAGCCTGCCCTATCCATTGCAACTACCAGTAACATCATATGGACCTCACGGGTCCTAGTGGGTGGCTCCATCACTGTTGCTGAAACTACAAAGAATTCAAACAACTCAGCAAGAAAAAAAAAATCCCATTAAAAATTGGGCAAATGACATGAACAGGCATTTTTCAAAAGAAGATATACAAATAGCCAGGAAACATGAAAAAGTGCTCAACATTAGTAATCATGAGGGAAATGCAAATTAAAACCACAATGAGATACCATTCCAGTAGAATGTCCATTGTTAAAAAGTCAAAAAGCAATAGATGGTGTGGATGCATTGAAGAGGGAATACTTATATTCTGTTGGTAGGAACATAAATTAGTACAACCTCTATGGAGATATCTCAAAGAATTCAAAGTGAATCTACCATTTTATCCTGCAATCCAACTACTATCTACCCAGAGGAAAAGAAATCATTATATCAAAAAGAAACCTGCCCTTGTATGTTTATCACAGCACAATCTACAGTTGAAAAGATATGGAATCAACCTAAGCGCCCAACAGCCAATGAGTGGATAAAGAAAATGTGGTATATATATATATATACCATGGAGTACTATTCAGCAACAAAAAAGAATGAAACAATGTCTTTTGCAGCCACTTGGATGGAACTGGAGGTCATTATCTTAGGTGAAACAACTCAGACTCAGAAAAACAAAATAATGTGCATGTATGGATATAGAGTGTGAAATGATAGACAATGGAGACTTGGAAGAGTGGGGTGCAGGAGGTGGGTGGATGATGAGAAATTAACGAATACCTACAATGAACATTATTCGGATGATAGATACCCTAAAACCCCTGACTTTACCATTATGGAATTTATCCATGTAACAAAATTACACTTGTACTCCATAAATTTATACAAATTTTAAAAGCAGCTGCTACAAACAACTCTATACACATAATTGTGGCAACTTAGACAAAAGGGGCTAATTCTTAAAAAACATAAGCTGCCATAACTCATCCATATGAAATAGAGAATTTATCAGCCCTATAACTATAAAAAGTTAATATGTTAAAGACTTTCAAAAGAAAGATCTCTAGGCCCAGATGGTTTCACTGAAGAATTCTACCAAATGTTTAAAGAAAAATTAACACCGATTCTACGATATCTTCCAGAAAATAGAAGAAAGAATATGTCTCAATTTATTTTATGAAGGTAGTATTATCCTGATACCAAAATCAGGCAAAGAGTAAAGGAAGAAAGGAAAAAAAGAAAAGAAAAAGGAAAGAAAGGAAGCAAGGAAGGAAAACAGGAAGAGGGGAAAGATGGATAGAATGGATATAGATCAATCAATATCACTCATGAATAAAGATGCCAAAATCCTTAACAAAGCATTAGCAAATAGAATCCAGCAATACACACACACACACACACACACATACACACACACAAAAATTATGAAACATTACTAAGTTGAGTTTATTGCAGCATGCAAAGCTGGTCAATATTCAAAAATCAATGAATGTAATTCTCTGTAGTGACAGGATAAAGAAGAAATTTCATATGATCATAATTAATTGATACAGAAAAACCATTTGACATAATTTTACACCCATTCATAATAAAAAGAAAAAAAAAGAATCTCAAAAACAGGAGCAGTGGAATCTTCTACAAGTTGATAAAGAGCATATTGAAGAAACATACAGATAACATTACAGTTGTCCCTCAGTATCCATGGGGCATTGGTCCCAGGATCCTTCCATGAATACCAAAATCTACAGATGCTCAAGTCCCTTATGTAAAATGGTGCAGTATTTACATATAACCCATGAACATCCTTCTGTATACTTTAAGTCAATTTTAGAATACTTATAACACTTAATACGATGTAAATGCTATGTAAATCGCTATTACATTGTATTGTTTAGAGAATAATGACAAGGAAAAATATGTACATATTCAGTACAGATGCAACCATCCAGTTTTTTTCCAAATATTTTTGATCTGTGGTTGGTCGAATCCATGGATATGAAGGGCCTTCCGTGTACTTAATGGTAAAAAATCAAATTCTTTCCCCCTATGACTGGGAGCAAGGTAAGGACGTTTGCTCTCATGACTCTATTCAACACAGAGCTGGGAGTTCTAGTCAGTGCAGTAAGACAAGAAAATTAAATAAAATAATTACAGAATCAGAAATAAATAAATAAAACTGTTTTTATTTGTATATGGCATAATTATCTGAAAATCCTAAGAAATTGCCAAACCCCTAGAACTAAAAAGTGAGTTCAACAAGTTATTAATAGCATCATAAAAGATAAACATACAGAAATCAGTTGTATTTATATATACTTATAGCAAAAACATGAACAGTAAAATTAAAAGACAATAATAACATTTAACATAGCTAAACAAAACAAAACAAAACAAAACAACATCAAAACATTAGGTGTAAATTTAACAAAACATTTATAGACCTTTTATGTTGAAATCTACAAAATACTGATGAACAAAATTAAAGATAGGTAAATAGAAAAATATATTGTAATCATGGGTTGGAAGACCCAGTGTGATAAAAATGCCCATTTTCCCAAAATTGATATACAAGATTAGTACAATTCTTATCGAAATCCCCAAAAAATTTTTTGTATATATAAGCAAGTTTTTCAAAAAAGATATGAAAAGGCTAAGGAAGTAGAATATCTAAAGCAATTATAAAAGAAGAAGAAGGATAATTGCTTCTTCTTGATTTTAAGACTAATCATGGCTTTGTGGTATTGGTGGAGAGACACATACATAAATTAATGGAATAGAATGAAGAGCCCAGGAAGACACCCACCCAAATATATATGCTTGATTAATTGGCAGGGTGTAAAAGTAATTCAATGAAGAAGGATAACCTTTTCAACAAATGCATAGGCAACAAAATGACCTTTGACCTAGGCCACAGATATTATCAGGAATAATAAAGGGCATTTCATACTGAAAAGGAATAAATTTTTCAAAAACACATAATAATTCTAAATCTGTATGTTCCTAATAACAGAACTCCAAAATACATGCAGCATAAGTTGTTATAATTGACAAGGGAAGTATAAAACCTCATAGATGCAGTTGGAGATTTCAACATTTCTCTGTATCTATAATTGATAATATAAGATGACAGAATGATAACAGACATATAGGCATAAGTTAAATAACTATCAAATAAATTAAATTGACATTTATAATAATGTCAGTCAATAATTGCAGAATATACAATATTTTCAAGTGTACATAAAACATTGAACAAGAAAGACCATATTTTGAGTCAAAAATGATTTCTCAATAAATATAAAATGATTGCAGGTATACAGTTATACTTTTTGATCAAAATGGAATTTTATTAGAATATAAAATCAAAATGACATCTGAAAATTCCCCAAATATGTAGAAATTTAACAAAAAAATTCTAGGTTATCCATGACTCAAGAATAAATCCCAGAGAAAATTAAAAAATTTTTTAAATAAATGAAAACCTTATCAAAATATGTAGGGGGGAAAAAAGCAATATTTTGAGAAATGTATAGCTTTAAGTGCTTATCTCAGAAAAAAGTGAAGTCTAAAGATTAGAGACTAAAAAGAGAAGATCAAGTTAATCCAAAATAAATAAAGGAAAAAATATGAGTTAAAAAAGTGAAATAAAAAATAAGCAATGAAGACAATTGATAAAATAAAAAAAAAAAATTTAAAGCTCAACGAAACTGAGAAACATCTAGCTAAACTGATCAAAAATAAAGAAAGGGCACAAATTAACAAGAGAATATTATAAATAATTATATGCAAATATATATGATAATTTATATGAAATGGGCACATATCTCCTATGGAGCAATTTATTATGATTTATCAAAAGTGACTTAAAATGTAATAGAAAACTTAAATAATTCCAATTTTAAAAATTGAATTCCCAAATATGAACTTTTTCCAGAAGAAAATACGAAGCCAAATGTTTCACTGGTGATTTTTCTCAAATGCTTAAGTAAGAAATCATTTCAATTCTACACAAACTCTTACAGAATATAGTCAAAAGAGAATGTTTCTCAACTCACCTTATTAAGCCAACATTACTTTGGTACCAAAATCAGACAAATATTAAGAATTTAATAATTCTTAAAATCTTTAAGTAATAATGAGCTAGTAATACACACACACACACACACACACACACACACAGATGAATCTAAAAACCATTCTGCTGTGCAAAAGAAGCTAGACACAAATGATCACATACTGAATGACTCTGTTATTTAATATAGGACACTCTAAAACACAAATCTAGTGTATAGTGAGTGACAGAAAGAAGATCATTGGTTACTAGGATTGAGGTAGAAAGACTGGAAAAGGGCATGAGGGAAATTTTGGGGTGATGGAAATATTCATTATCTCTACTGTGAGGCTAGTTACATGGTATATGCATTTAAGCATGTAAAATTTAAATTGTTGTATTTTATTAAATGGAAATTACACCTCAAAAAATTGACTTAAAAAAAGGTAAGCAGTAATAACAAAAAATAAGAACAATTTTTGTTTGATTGTGGTTTACCTGAAAGACAGAGAAACCAATGTAACTATTCTTTTCAGATGTTCCAATAGATTTTTGAGCTGCATTCAGAGAAAGTGCCATGTCTTATTTATTCTTCAGTTCTAAGCCACTCAAACATACTTGCCTAATAAATGAATGTTAATGTTATAAAGAACAGTGTGAATAATTGACACTCTTTCTACTTCCTTTCATAAGAAAGCTGTGTTTACAACCTCGCTTATTTTCTTGTCTCCTTGCCCATATAGTTATTGTCCTGACTACCCAATTGATTAAGACCTATTCTTTTTCCAAGACTCAATCTTAGGTACTACTTCCCTCATAAAACCTGTCCCCATGACATCAGTGACAGTTCTCAATTTTGAAAGAAGTCAACTTTGCTCAAATTGAGTCCCTTACAATAGCAGTTTTGGTAACTGCTAGTAGATTTTATGTGATAAAAGTTTCCAACATCAAATAAACTTCGAAATGAGGCAAAACTTTTTTGTTGAATTTCTCAAAGCCTTTAATATGCTCCAATGTATTATAATCACCCCAAAAATTATGGGATATTTAAGTTTGCCATTTTATTTGACCATGACACTTTTTAAATTGTAAACCTATTTAATAGATTAGTTTTCATTGAGCAAATATGGGTAATGATCATTGATGCCATACATTTAGATCTTATACTGTACTACCTTAAACTTTAAGAGATCAATAACAGTGCTCATTCTCTATCTTTGAATATATTAAAATTTCCTGAAGGCAGGGATCTGACTCATACATCTTGATATACCCTCTGTCTAGAAACTATGTAGTAGGTGGTTGATAAACTGTGGTTTGATGTGAAAAGTCTGTATAGCCATCAGAAATCTGGTTTCAAGGATTAATCTTTGCTAGAAAAATCAATTTTTGTCTTGAATGACACTCAGTAGATACATGCTAAACTTTAGACACATAGCAGTAAATAGGACCATCTCCCTTCCCTCATGGACCATCCATTCTGGTAAGTGAGACAAGACAGTGTATGAGTAAACCAACAAAAAAACCATCACAGATTATTGTGAGTGCTATGTAAGAAATAAATAAGATGATGTGATAGACTAGCTGAGGATGAAAGCCTCACTGGAAAAGAGAATTTGGGGCAGAGAGCTTGAGACATTGAAGTAGGAAAGCCTTAGTTTATTCAATAAATTTTAAGAAATTCTCTTTGGCTGCACTTGTAAGACACAGTGGCCCATGATAAAGATGTTGGAGTTTATGTTTTGTTCAATAGTAAACCATTGCAGATTTGAAGTCGAGAAATGGTAGAGTCTTAGGTAAAATTCCTGATTGTTGGTTTAATAATATTTTCTCTTTATTAGAGATTATTAAAATATGTGCATTTTATTAAGAAAATGCTTCATTTCTGAATGGTAGCTCTGAAGCCACATAGTATACAATCTTTAACTGAATTTGTATTCTTAAATCTTTGTGTATCTTGTATGCTTATGCATAGTTAAGGCATTTCAAATTTTTAAAAATGCTGTTTCTTTTGCACTTCTTACATAACTTGGAGAACATAAGTAAGATGGTAATTTGGATAAATGAGTTGGCAAGAATTCCACCAAATATGTTAGTTTAAAATAATACATTGTAATTTATCTTGAACAGCTCAAACCCTGATTGGAAATCATTTTCAGGACTAGATTATTAGTTACAATTTTGGAAGATGCTTAAGTGAAAAACACTATTTTAGTTTCTGTATTCACAATACAACCTAAAGCCTTATTTATATTTTTAAAAAATATGAGATAAGAAACATAAGATTAAAAAATTCATAAATGACATCAAGATAGCAGAATAGGATTTTTTAGCACTAGTTGCCTCACAGAAAAATCAATTTGAATAACTAGCCACACACAAAAAACATACCTTCACAAGAGCTGACAAATTCAGGTGATAGAATATAGCATGTAGGTATAGGACATAATAAGAAAAGATGCATTGAAGAGGGTAAGAAGAACAGTTACATATTACCTGTGTCATCCCTCCCCCAAGCCCCAGCAGGACGGTGCAGAGAGAGATACTATCTGTATGGGAGAAGAAAAACAAAATAAGCATACAACTTTGCCATGGAACCCAGCAGGCATGGCCCAGTGAAATCTAGCATCAGGCTTGTTCCCATAGCCTTAAGCTGTAGGCCAGCACCCACAGAAAAAGCCTTCAAGCCCATTTGAATGCCCTACTGGACTTCATGATCCCAGGCTCCAGGCTGGTCCGCATGGCTCCAGACTTCAGGCCAGCATAGAGCCAGGCCAGCCCTAGTGGTCCCAGGCCCCAGATAGGCATTCACAAACCAAGGCTCCAGGCTCATCCCCATGGACTCAGGCTCTGGGTTGGCCTCCACAGACCTAGGTGCCAAGCTAGTTCCAGTGGACCCTGGCTACAGGCTGGCTCTCACAGACTCAGGACAAGGGCCATCCTACAGACCCAGGTGACAGTCCTATCCCAATGCCAGAATGCCAGCATGTATCTATTGAGTGCCTCACATTCAGATTTTCCCTGTGGACCCAGGCTTCAGGCTTCAGGCTGGCCCCTGTGGATGCAGGTTTCAGGCATACTCCTGTGGACCCAATCTCCAGGATGACTGCTCGCATAGACCCAGTCAACAGGCTTATTCCAGTGGACCTCAGCCCCAGGCTAGCTCTCAAGGACTTAGGATCCAAACTCTCCCTGAAACCCAAGCTCCAGGCCTGCCCAGTGGACTGAGGCTCTGAGCCCAACCTCGTGGACCTGGGCACTAAGCCAGTCACTGTGGACCCAGGTGCCAGGCCCACTGACCTGCTGACTCATGTACTAGTTAAGCCTACCTGAGGACACCAGCAGCAAGTCTACCCAAAACCTTCCCAATATGGCCCTCCAATAATCTCTTAATAAACTGACTGGTGTAGGCCTTGCCAAAGAGCCTTTAAAGACTGGAATAGGTGCCTACTTTTTCAAATACACAGGCAGCACTTTATAGTCACAAAGATTACAAATAATCAGAGAAACAGGATACTATCAAAGGAAAAAAAATAAAGCACCAGTAACTGGCCCTAAAGAAGTGGTGATCTACAAACTGCCTGAAAATGAATTCAAAATAATCATTTTAATGGAGCTCAGTAAGTTACAAATGAACACAGACAATTAAATGAAAATAGAAAAACAATACATAAAAAAAATAAAATTTTCGGCAAATAGAAA
>NW_012139413.1:2417464-2420613 GCF_000956105.1 Propithecus coquereli | reverse complement strand
TTTTTTAAAAAATGACAAAAATATTCCTAGAACTGGAGAGAGAAATGAACATCCAGATCCATGAAACCCAAAGAACCCAAATAGATTACGTATAAAGAGAGTTTTACTGAGACATATTATAATTAAATTCTCAAAACTAAAACACAGAGAAATTGAAAAGCAGCAGGAAAAAGAAGAACTTGTCACACACACTGGAACTCCCATAAAACTATCAGAAGTTTTCTCAGCAACAACTTGTTAGGCCAGGAGAAAGTGGAATGATATATTCAAAGTGTGAAAAAAAAACCCTGCCAACAAAGAATACTATACCCAGCAAATCTATTATTCAGAAATAATAAGGAGAGATAAGGACTTTCCCAGAAAAACATCTGTAAGAGTTTTTCATCACTGGACTTGCCTTTTGAGAAATGCCAAAGTGAGCTTTTCAAGTTGAAAATGAAAGAATGCCAACGAACAACATGAAAACATATGAAAGTATAAAACTTAGTATAAAGGTAACAATATAGTAAAACTCAGAATATTTTGATACTATAATAGATAAAGAGAAAGGAATCAAAGCACTCCACTAGGAAAATTATCAAATCACAAAGGAAGATTATAAGAGAGGAAGAATGGAACAAAACCACAAAACAGGAAAAAATTTAAAAAATGGCAGTAGTCCTTACCTATCAATGATTAATTTAAATGTAAATGGATTATATTCTTTCCAATCAAAAGACATAGAGTAGTTGAATGGACAAAAAAAAAAATTCGACTATATACTGCCCATAATAGACTCCTTGGTTTTAAAAATCCACATAGGCTGAAAGTGAAGGGGTGGAAGAAAATACTCCATGCAAATGGTAAACAATAGAGAGCAGAGATGGCTATACTTACATTGGAAAATATAGACTTTAAGACAAAAACTATCAAAACAGACAAGGAAAATCATGAGAGTCAGTACATCAATATTATACAAAGATTGTAAATATATATGCATCCAACAAAGGAGCACATAAATATATATAGCAAATACTAACAGAAATGTGAGAAGTAGACAGCAATACAATAATAAAAAGGGACTCTAATACTTTGTTTTCAACAATGGATATATTAATGACATCCAGATAGAAAGTCAATAAGGAAACAGTGGACTTGAACAACACTATAGACCAAATGTGCATAAGAGACAAATACAGAACATTCCATCCAATAGCAACAAAATACACATTCTTTTCAAGTGTACATAGAACATCGTCCAGGAAAGATTATATGTTAGGCCATAAAATGATTCTTAACAAATTTAAGAAAATTGAGGTCATAACCAGTATCTTTCCTGGCCGCAGTATTATGAAACTAGAAATCAATAGGCAGAAGGAAAATCAGAAAATTCACAAATAACTGGATATTAAACAGCACATTTGTCTACAATCAAAAGGTCAAATAATACATAAAAAATAAAAATATCCTGAGAAAAATGAAAATGGAAACACAACACACTAAAACTTATGAGATGAAACATAAGCAGTTCTAAGAGGGATATTTATAGCAATAAATACCTACATTGAGACAAAAGAAATATCTCAAGTAAACAACCTATCTATACATCAAAGAAGTATAAAAAGAACAACTTAGCATGAATTCAGTAGAAGAAAGGAAACATTAAAGTTCAGAACACCATTTATTGAATAAGGATTCTTTTCCCCAGTGTTTGTTTTTGTCTGCTTTGTCGAAGATTAGATGGCTATATGAGGATGGTTTTATATCTGGGTTCTCAGTTCTGTTCCATTGGTCTATGTCTTTGTTCTTGTGCCAGTACCGTGCTCCTTTAGTTACTATAGCCTAGTAGTATAGCTTGAAGTCTGGTAAATTGATGCCTTCCAATTTGTTCTTTTTGCTTAAAATTCCTTTTGCTATACAGGGTTTTCTCTGGTTCCATAAGAAGTGTAGAATTATTTTTTCTAGATCTGTGAAAAATGATGCTGTTATTTTAATAGGGATTGCATTGAATCTGTAGATCACTTTGGGTAGTATAGACATTTTAACGATGCTGAATCTGCCGACCCATGAGCATGGTATGTTTTTCCACATGTTTACATCCTCTGCTATTTCCTTCCTCAGTGTTTCGTAGTTCTCCCTATAGAGGTCTTTTACCTCCTTAGTTAAATATATAACTAGGTATTTTATTTTCTTTGTTGCTATTGTGAAGGGTATTGAGTCTTTGATTTGTTTCTCAGTTTGACTGTTGTTGGCATATAGGAATGCTACTGATTTCTGTACATTGATTTTGTAACTTGAGACTATGTTGACTTTCTTTATCAATTCCAGTAGTCTCATGGCAGAATCTTTGACTGAAACAGGATCCACACCTTTCACCTCTCACAAAAATCAACTCATGGTGGATAACAGACATAAACCTAAGGCATGAAACTATAAGAATTCTAGAAGAAAATGTCAGAAAAACTCTTATAGACATTGGCCTAGGCAAAGAATTTATGAAGAAGACCCCAAAGGCAATCACAGCAACAACCAAATAAATAAATGGCACCTGATCAAATTAAAAATCTTCTGCACAGCCAAGAAAACTATCACAAGAGCAAACAGACAACCTATAGAATGGGAGAAAATATTCACATGCTACACATCCGATAAAGGGCTGATAACTAGAATCTACATTGAACTCAGGAAAATCAGCAAGAAAAAAAATCAAACAACCCTATCAAAAAGTGGGCAAAGGGCATGAACAGAAAATTTCAAAAGAAGATAGACTAATGGCCAACAAACATATGAAAAAATGCTCAATATCTCTAATCATCAGGGAAATGCAAATCAAAACCACAATGAGATATCACCTAACTCCAGTGAGAATGGCTTTTATCAAAAAGTCTGAAAGGACAGATGCTAGTGTAGATACAGAGAGAAAGACTTATATACTTACACACTCTTGGTGGGACTGCAAACTGCTACAACCTATGTGGAAAGTAGTATGGAGATACATCAAAAAACTAAAAGTAGACCTACCATTTGATCCAGTATTCCCACTACTTGGTATCTACTCAAAGGAAAAAAAGATATTTTATAAAATAGACACTTGCACTTGAATATTTATAGCAGCACAATTTACAATCACAAAGATGTGGAAACAACCTAAGTGCCCATCAATACATGAG
>NW_012139413.1:2402055-2404274 GCF_000956105.1 Propithecus coquereli | reverse complement strand
TTTAATAAAGGAAGTTATAAAATAGAAGGTACAGAGGTATAGTATAATCCTATTTCATAAAAGGGTTTATGCATGCAGATAAAATACTTGAAAAATATACACCGATATGTTAACAATTATGATGTTTGTATGAAGGGATTATGGGTGGTATTATGTTTTGTTTGTGTTATTGTATTATCCATTTTCCCTAAATTTCCTTCAATGAACATGTACTACTTTTATAACAGAAAGTGTAAAGCCATGGAAATAAAATAAATCACATGGTATATATTGATCCATGACAAAGTTAAAAGGACCTCCGTAGAAGTTGCTGCTATCAGTATGTCAATAGTTTCTGAGGCAAGAGATGCTAACGATACTAAAAGACCACGGGGAGAGGGAGATGTGTGGAGAAGAACTCAGTGTATTCAATACAAAGTAATAGAAGTTGAAGTTGATGACATTAAGACCAAAAAGTCAATGTCTGCTGAAAACACAAAAGGTGCAATTTCAACACTAAGACCATTACCATTGAAGTAGAGAATATTTGTTTCTAAAAATCTGATAATATAGTGATTTTACCTTGAGTTAAAAATATAAGGAAGGCCCTGATTAAATTTATTATGTTTTATGTTGTCTTTGGGGTTATTTTTACTTTAAGTTCAATTTTAGAAGTCATTTCAGGGTCTGGGTAGGTCCATTCCCATGGTGAGAGGCAGTGGGACACAACTTCAGGAGCATCTCTGAGCTAACATGCCACTGATCCAGGACCAGTTTCTTCATCAGACAATTTTGTATTTATATACCCACTTGTGTGGTGGTTAGGACCAATATGTCTCTTCTCTTTGATTGTTCAGTATTATTTGCTGCTATAGTTTCAGTTCCTATGTCAGTCCTTGCCCAAAGTTGGCACAAATTAAATATTCAATGAATGAATGAATGAGTTTAAACAAGTCATTTAGTCTTTTGGAAACTCAATTTTTTTCCTATTTGTAAATTTAGGATTTGGGACTAGACTACTGAGCTTCAAATCTTTTAAGGCCATAAATGAAAGCTTACGTGAAAGCCTCATATGCCAAAGAGTTTAAAATGGAGTTTTTCTGGATAAACAGTGTATAAAAACCTTGGCAAAGCTCCACACTTGTTTTGAACTGAATATTTATGTCCACCCAAAATTCATAGATTAAAACCCTAACCCTTAAAGTGATGGTATTTGCAAGTTGGGTCTTTGGGAGGTAAGGTCATTAGGTTTAGATGAGATCATGAGGTAGGGGCACCCATGGTGAGATTAGTGTCCTGAAAAGAAGAGGAAGAGACCAGAGTGCTCTCTCTCTCTCTCTCCCTCCACCGTGTGAGAACACAGGAAGAAGGCAGTGTCTGCAAGTCAAGAAGACAGTCTTCATCTGGAATCACATTTGCCTGCACCTTAATCATAACTTCTCAGCCTCCAGAACTGTTAGAAAAAAATATATGTTGTTTAAGCTGCTCTGTTTATGGTATTTTCTTACAGCAGTTCTAGCTGACCAAGACAACATCCATATTCTCCCCTCCCCACACGTGTGTGTGCGCACACACATACACATACACACACAAGTGCACACACACATATACATGCAGTATTGTCCCTGACTTACCTTCTGTAACCTCTTCAACCTCTTAAATCCAATCAAATTCCTGAGAGCATTTAATTTGAAAACAACCAAACTAGACAATCTCTAAAATCTTTCTCTGATGCTGGGTCTCTCAACAGAGGTTGTTTAACTGTTGTTCTCCTTTCTACTCTTCAATATCTCAACCAGTAACCATGACCTTACATTCTAATTTTTGGAACATTACGCCCATTAACTCATTTACCTCACCCCTTGGTTTGTAATGCCAGAAATGCAAATGTACTTCCTGATGATTTCTGGGGCACAGCATGGAAATACTCCTGAGCTCGCTCCTCTGCCTTGCCTGACTCTTCCTATTTAACTTGTAATGGGCTGTCCATGTGGATGCTCTCTCCCCCTCCCTCACCCCTACTATCTTAAACTCTTCATCAGCTTCCTTCTCATCATAATGATGTTACTGTCATTCCTTACTCTCAAATGGGAAACTCTTAAATTCTCTTTGTTTTAAATCTGTCACGACATCCTCTAGTTTCTTCCTCAACTCAATTACAACTTCTGTTACATCTTTGCTGAAACGTATTTAATCATACTGGAATCATTACGACAGATTTCTTAATCACCAAACTGGTT
>NW_012139413.1:2401169-2402005 GCF_000956105.1 Propithecus coquereli | reverse complement strand
TTTTCTTCCTGAAAGATGCTATATTATATTTCTTTAGGTTTTCCAGTCACTATCCTTTTGTAAGGTAAAGATGGAGGGATTACAGATGCCATGGAAAGGATCCTACTAATTCTGATCTCTGTGTGACTACCTCACAACACACTCAAGTGATGTTTCTCAAAATCACTTTCTCAGAAACATATAATATGTTGGTAACCTCCATGTACATCCCCATAAGCCCAAGAGCATTTGCTAAGCTGTTTCACTAGTCAGAGTCTCTTGATTTTATCTCTCTCTAGATTCTCGTTTCTGGAGTGTTAAAAATGCTCTATAGTCAATGATTTTACTCATAAAGTTGAGGTGTGCATGTTTAACGAAGCAACCATTTGGTAATGAGGATATAGAGGCATTTTACCAGGGAGTATGTTCTATCCCCAAGAAATCTGTTCCTAAAAAAAATTATGTGAATATATTACAAATAAAAATATCCACCCTAAAATTCCAATAGCTCCTTAATTGTTGATATTTGAAATTTAATGGGTTTTCTACCTATGTAGTAATTCTATAATATTGGGGATGTCTGGACATTGGCATTTCTCTTCTTGGGACTAATTCCTACTCCTCTTTTAATACTCAACTTTAGGTATCATCCCCTCTTAAAATCCTCCTCTGAACCCCTACAGGCCGGCTCACTGGGGTTCCTTTAATATAATATGCACATCTTTACCACTGTGCTGCTACACCCTCATTTGTGCATTTGTCCCCCCCCCCCGCCCTCCCCACCACCATCCAAGACCATGAGCTTTATGAGGGCAGGGATCTTTGGTTTTTGTATCAAAGAACTCCTTAGATTCAAC
>NW_012139413.1:2396679-2399629 GCF_000956105.1 Propithecus coquereli | reverse complement strand
TAAGTAAGATATTCCCACTGCCCTCAAGGAGCTTACACCATGTGGGGAGATAAACAAATACGCGCATATGAGAAGAGGTACGGAAGGAGAAAATCAAATATTAGAAAAACCCCAAAAGAATAGGAAAGACTAGAAACCAGGAAAGAATGGCATCTCAAGATTCAAAGAAAGACTTTCAAGAAGAAAGTCCAAGGCAAACAAGGTCAAGTGCTAAGGGGCTGAAAGTCGACAAAGAGGACTAGCATTTTCTGAATGCTCCCTTGTGCTAGCATAGATTCAGGCACTTCACACATTTTGTTTAATACATCATTCAAGTAAGATCTGTTTATTGGACAGTAGCAGCAAACAAGGAGATAAATTTAGAAGACAGAACTGTGAAATGCATTTGGAATCCTTTAACAAATACTAATAATTGTAATAATTATGGATAATATATAGTGCTTTATATGTTTTAGGTGCTGTTTACAAGTGCTTAACATGCATTCCATTCATTTAATCTTCCTAACAACTCAATGAAGTAGATAAAATTTTAATCTATATCTTACATATAAGGACACTGAGGCAGAAAATGTATTCGAGGTCCCCAAAGTAAAAGGTAGAATTTGTGGAAAAGAGTACTTCAAACTCATGTAGTCTGGCTTCAGAGTGTATTTCTCAACTCCTGCGCTCTATTGGCAGAGGTGAGGCCTGGTATCGCTCACGATAGCTATGGAGATGGGATGCTTATAAAGATGTGTTATAAAAGGTGGTGTACCTAACTGATGAGAACTTAGGAAGATAAGTGATAAGGAAACATAATTAAAGGGGGGTGGCAGTAATAAGTAAAGAGGATACAAAAGCTAAAGGGAAAAGGGGGCTTTTGCTCCTGGGAGGTAGAAGACAGGGCATTGTAGTAAAGATTTGATGTTGTACAGTAATTCACTCCTAAAACTCAGCAAGCAAGCACTGAGAGTCAGCAAGGAGACCCTGAAAAGGTTGCGTGGGATAGAGTATATGAGTTTTGAGCACAGGATTTGGTGTCATGGGTAAGTTTGGATTCTAATCCTGACTCTGCCAAGAAACAGCTATAAAACCTTGTAACAGAAAGTGTACTACTCTGTATTTCAGGTTTTTAGCAATTTCTCAGGAGCCAGGCAACTTACGAAGCTCTTTATATACATTATCTTATTTAATCTTTATTCACAACCTTATGACATGTGTGTGATTATTAACCCCATGTCACAGATGAAGAAATAAAGGATCAATGAGTTTAAATAACTGCTTAACATGACAGTGAGTGGAGGAGCTGGAACTCCCACCAGATCTCTCTGATCCCATAGTTCTTCATATCACTAATGTCATACTGCTTCTCTAATAACCCAATGCTACCAATAAAAAAAAAAAGGTTTTAGAAGTTTGAACCCAATCCATAATTATGGAGCATAAATATAGGAAGGAAGGATGTTGACAACAATAGCAGCAAGGGTAATTGGGGATCAGTTTTTTGAAATTGGCTATGTGCGTAGCAACAACCCCAAGGACCCAGTTGGAGTGCTGGCTAGGGAAAACCTGTTCCCAGTGTTATGAACTCTTTTTTTTTTTTTTTTTTTTTTGAGAGGAGGCACGTTGGGTGGATGGTTGAAGTCAGGGATGAACAGAAGTGATTTGGAGAGATTTCGATAACATTGGTTTATGCCAAAAATGAAAAACACAATGGAACTGAATCTTTATTGCTTAGCTGTTCCCAAATGTAAAAATTATTTCACAATAATTTTAACGGTGTAGGAGGGATGTTGGAGTACTGATTTGCAACTTAGGAACTACATTTTTCAAGAAAAGTTAAATTTTCAAGTACATGTGCCAGAACTTTAATTTTTGGCTTGAAAAATGTTAAAGTACAGAAAGTTCAAATTATTTCCAAAGTGCTACTATGGCTTAATATCTGTCATCAATAATTCCCATGTATAAAAGGCATTTCCAGACATACTAATATTGAAAACAGGCATGCTGGGAAATTCTGTTAGACCAATTGTAGATATATAATTCCTTGATGTATTTGCAAAGGTACAATAGGTCACTGAAGACCATTTGACCTTAATCCTCCAATATGTAGTCTATTCAGCTTCTAGATAATCTCTGTAATTATCAAAGGATTCAGGTGAACATTCCTTTAGGTCAGATATCACAAACATAGGAAATACAGGATACTTTCCAGATCCGGATTAATCAGTCATGAAACCCCTATTGAGAGTCCATTAGATACTCAAGGTGTCTTTCTAGATACCAGTTTTTGCCTTAAAATACTTTTTAAAATCTGCATCTGAAAGGTTTTGTCAAATTTGAATTCGTGTGAATCATCTTTTAGACTTGCAAAATATTTCACAACTCTAAGGTAAAAAAAAGAAATATTAGGCTTATTTCCCACAAGATAGACAGAGGTGATGTAATTTGCTAGGAATCAAAAAATAATTTGAATTTAGTATTCTATTCCAGTTTTTAGTCTATGTCTGTTTGAGTGGGCTGCCTTTAGATTTAAGTTTGCATAAAAATTTGATGCGATAAATTGTGCAAATGTTAATTGTTGGATCCTAAAATTTTAATTACTGGAATTTGTCCTAATAAATTAGTGTGCATGGGAGCAAAGATTTATCTATAAGAATATTCATTATAATTTTCTTTAAAATAATAAAGTACAAATTTGAGTACCCAACGTTAGGAAACTGTTATGGTACAATTATAAAAACACTGGCATGCTATATATTATGTATGCAGCCAGCTTGAAAAATCTTGGGTTCTAGAGTTACAATCCTTGAATTCAAATCCTAGTTCTGTCACTTCTACAGTATGCAATCTTGAGCCAATTATCAAACACCTACTGTGCTCCATTCACTTTTTTTTATAAAATTAAAATAGCAACAGTGCCAATCTCATGTAGTTGCTGTAAAATTTCAATGATACAATGTATATATAT
>NW_012139413.1:2391708-2393151 GCF_000956105.1 Propithecus coquereli | reverse complement strand
TAGTAAAAAGGGTGTTTACTGCAGAATTGTTTTGAATAACAAAAGAGTAAAAATTCTTGTTGTCCAACAGTGAAAAACTGATTAAAGATATTTTACTATATTCATTCAATAGAATTGTATGTAGCTATTAGAAATTGTGTCATAGAACGATATTAACTGACACAGAAATACGTTCAGAAGATATTAAGTAAGAAAAAAAGGTTAGTTCAGAAAAACATACAGTTAATGTGATCCTATAATTGTTAAAGCCAAAACAGATGAAAATAACACATATATTTTCTGCAAGAACAAATTATATGATAAAAGTGAAACCACTAATCACTGGTGTTGAAGTTGTGGGATTAAAGGTGAAGTTAATTTTTTTCTTTTTTCACACATTGGTAATTTATAGCTCATTTTCAACCAACATTTATCATTTACTTAATAAAAGGAAAGGAAAAAGCAAAACAACGGTAGGAACACGAAAGGAAGTCAAAAATATCTACTATGAATGAATGCATGGGAAGAAGTTATTTAAAGAGTGTTTCTGGTAGCGGGGCTGTGTGTTTGCATGTTTCTGTCTGGGGGCCAGAGGAAGCACAAGCTAAGTCCTGAAGGATCCTGTGGCAGACACTGGCGATTCTCATCTACCTTGCTATTATGTTCTGGTGGCCATTATGTTCTGGTGGCCATGCACCAACCCCAGGGGAATGTAAGCCAGTCATGACAATCTTGTTCTCTGTTTTATTCTTCTGACCCTAGCCCTGGCCTCTTCTTCCCCATCTTCCTGTCTGCTTGGAGATCTCTGCAGTTTCTTATTTACAGTTAATGGAAAGAACTTTAGGACAAGTTCACAAGGAGAAACTGAGGCACAATGAAGGGCTAAATCAGTAATTAGATAACACAGAAAATGTTTGAGATCTAGAGAAAATAGAAGCAAGTGTCCTCCTTTCCTTCCTATGCTTTATTCTGAACCTCCAGTGATGAACGAATATAATCCTTGATTTATAAAAAGCTGGAATTACTTTCCTAGTAAAGCAGTCAAGCCTCACATACAATTTTCTCTAAAGCCAGCACTTTTGTGTGTGCATTGGAGACCATCTGATGTGGCCTTTACTCTTAAGTCTTTAACTTTGCTACGAAACAGAAGCTCTTTAGTATTGGTTTCCCTTATTTATTTTTAACCTTGATTTTTTTTCTGCATCCCTTGTATGGTGCCAAAGTGTTTGGTAAAAGTCACTGATGCTCTCTATGACTTCATATTTTTCATTATATTCTTGTTGCTCTCTGTCTACCTCCTTGGTCAGTGATATGTTGTCAGCAAAATCACAGCCCTGTGTCTATGAGCACTGCAGATGTCTTTCTGACTGACACAATGCTTTTTTGTGGGTGGTTTTGAATAAAAATTTAGGTGAATCATGATTTATCTCATTAGGCTGAATATTTTTTTTTATAATTTACACA
>NW_012139413.1:2377359-2380490 GCF_000956105.1 Propithecus coquereli | reverse complement strand
ACAAAGAAAAAATAAAAAGTAAGAATTAAGAGAACTATGTATATAGAAAAAAAAGAAATACAAAAAAAAAGAAAATCAACAACCCCTTTACTCCGCCTGGAGGCAGAGGCAGGCCCTTTGGCATGATGCGTGGGAGGGCTCGAGTTGCCTGGCGGAGGGGGTGGTTATGTCATGTCGGATCACAGCTCTACAAAAAATTCAAAAAAAGAAAAAAAAAAGCGACCCATTTACTCCACCTAGTGGCGGAGGCAGGCCCTTTAGCGCGGCGCATGGAGGGGGGGTCGAGTCTCCTGGCAGAGGGGGTGGTTATGTGTCCTGGATCACAGTTCTACAAGCGGTCTCCCTCAGTTCACCGTCACCTTGGCGGACAGCGCTGGCGACTGAATGGAACAGGGCCGCTACAGACCGCCTGGAAACTCAGCAGAAATATCAATCTTTCTCCCTTTTCCGCCCTTTCGGAGGCGTGGCTTGAGTCTTCGGCTGGGATAGAGCGTCTGCAGATTCGGGAGAAAAAGTGGCTGCGCGCGCTACTCTCCCCCTCGTAGGGCGCAACCAGCTCTGCCGCAGAGGCAGTGGCTACGACTCAGGCGGATGCCCGGGCAGCAAGCCCTGGCTCCAGGCTTTGGGCTCCCCAAATGACAGCTGCCCACCCACTGCTAGTCAGCGCTGGAGCCAACTACACCAGGAGGGCATCCAGAGCCGGGGTCTGCCGTTCCGACTCCCGCAGCTGCCTCCCAGAGCCGCCTGCTGAGCCCGCCACCCCCCTACACATGGCGACTCTGGGTGGGAGGACTCTGTGCTGTGTCCCTCTCAGTGCCCGCCGAACTTTCAGCAATTTCCACGGGCAGAGCCTCTTTTATGGAGTTCCCCTCCCCCGATCTGGTCCTGGCGGTCTCCTGTGGCAAGAAGCTGCCTCCAAACTCTCCCCTGTGGACTCAGGCAGAGTCCGATCTGGGAAGCGCCCACTCGGGCCAGTCCCTCCCCTCCGATGCCGACCCAGCGCCACGCTCCGGCGCATTCAATATGGACCCCGATCCTGTCTCGGCTCCCCACCGCTTGTCGGTCTGTGCTCCCGCTTCGCACTGACTTCTGGCACTTCCCTGCCTCTGTGGGAGTGGGGTTTGGTAAAGGAAGAGTCGTCTTCCTGTGAGTCAGATCTCACTGCCAGGGCCAGCCCACCGCCGGGTGTGGCCGTCCTGAGCTGCACTCCCCACTGTTTGTCCCACACTCTCCTGTATTTGTGGTCACTTCTCCAGTTCACCTTTTTTTTCCTCAGCATTGCTTGTGCCTTGCTGCTTCTCTGTAGATTCACGAAGCTGATCCTGTAGGAGAGCGCCTCACTCGCGAGTGGGTGTCCGTGTTCTTCACCTCCCACTCTGGGAGCAGAGAGCCAAGAGGTCACCCCTAATCCGCCATTTTCCTGACCACAGGCTGAACATTTTTTAAAGTCAATTCCTGTGACACAATTGCATGATTTCAGACTTTTATTATTAAAAATAAGATAAATCAATGTGATTAAATCAATGAATTCTCAATCATTTAATTTCATAACTGGAAACAAAAGTGAATATAACCTAAATATTCCAAATAGCTCTTGATATAAAAAAATATGTAATAGCAAAGTCTCAAACATTAAATTGAAATAAAATGATTGAATCTCACTGAGATGATCTAGGTCAGCTGTTGGAAAACAGTCATGCTTTCCCACCCAATCTTAATCAGTATTCCATGATTGACTTCCAGAAATAAAGGTGCTGCTACTGAACTGCAGTTTACAGCCAAACTAGCCTTTTAACTAAATTTATACTGAATACCTTCCTAAGGACAGAGAAATCACTCTCATGCCCACTGCCAAGCAAAAAAGAAGTGATCCATAAATATTTGTTAAACAAATGAAGAAAAATCTTCCTTGCCTTTTGGGCTTTTATCAGATTAGCATTAGATGACTATAAACAGAGAATCTTGTTTATATCAACACTGGTCTTACTTAATCAAAGTAATTGCTAATGTCAGTAAGACCTGGAAGACAGCTTTTCTTTGGGAATATTGGAGTTTCCTGCTAAGTGTACCAGAGGGAAATGACTCTGTGTCCCTGATTCCATTTTAAGTATAGCAAAACCACAGGCTTGGGATATTTGTCTTCATTATATAATACATTTTCTTAGTTATTCACATAATTCTACAAGCAAGATTCCTTAATATGTTAATAGCTTTCTTCTTCCATTGTCTTTCCAAAATTGCCTATTACTACTTATTCTTTGATGGCAAACTGTGAACTTTATAGGTGATGGATATTAGCCATCACAGGACTATGAACTTGAAACTTCAGTGATGTCAGTTCAAACCCACCTGGGATGGTATTCAGGAAAATGGCCTTTGTTGCTTCCCATTGGTTACACTGAATGACTGTAGCTGAATAACTGACAATTCAAAACATGCATAGTTGCCCAGATAAAACATGCCGAATTTCAGTTGCAAAGGATACTGTTTTTGTCAACTGTATTAAAATAGAGTATTTTGCTTTCAGTATATAACCAGGGTCTTTGCCTTATCCAGCACCTTGCAGTATTAAACTCAATCCCAATTGTTCTCTAGTCTTTTGCTCAGGAAAGTAAATCCTGGGGTGCATGAAAAACATTCCTTTGTATAATTTCAAATGACATAATAAAGATTCCTAATCAAGTAACCCTTACAATATGTAGACCATATCTTTACTAGTGAGAAGGCATGGGGAGGGAGGAGCAGGGGTAAAGAACCATGGTCCCAAGGGAGATGGGTAAAAGAGAGCTTTGTTGCTAGTTTGGAGATGCACTGACTATCAGACTAGAAGAGGAGAAATCACAAGGCAGTTGGGAAAATGAAGAACCTAAAAGATGTGTTTGGAGAAAAAAAGCTGTAACTATCTGTGGAATATGCAGTGGTGGTCCCAGAAATTCTATGCAGAAAGAGCTTAATAAAACCATCTGGAAAGGAATACAGTACTGAAGCTGCATTTTCATAGCAAGCACATTGTTTACATTTAGAATGTATGTTAGTGATTAATAAGGATTTCAAAATTCTAAAGGATTGTTTTATTTACATTTTACATAGGACTGAGAAAAATATATTGACCATACTAAAGAATGTACTTA
>NW_012139413.1:2375654-2377309 GCF_000956105.1 Propithecus coquereli | reverse complement strand
TTCTTTCTCATCAGGCTACTTTGTCAAGGACTGGATGTGCTATGACTGGTTTATGAACTTAATTTTGGGGCTCCAAAGGGATGTTCCTTGGCAGAGCTGAAGAGATGTGCCCTGGTCTTGTGCTGTCTTGGTGGGGTTTTGGCCTGTTGGGTTATCTCTGGCCTGTTGTCTGTTCCTTCTGCTTACAGAGATTAGCAAGTTTCTTTTCCTTGCTTAGCTTTCCCGGAGTTGGGTCACTTTTGTGTGGGTGACTCCGCTATCGACTACTTGGTTGACGTGGAAGGCGCTGGATTTAGTTATGTGGTTGCTCTCTCTTTTGTTGCTTGAATTTTGCGTGGAGGAGTCAGTTTTCAAGGTATTCCAGAACCTTTGAATTGAGCTCTAAAATCCCAAATGGGACACACAAAAGCCTGAGTCTTTGGGAAATGTTTTGCCACTCCCAAGGGCTACTTGAGCCTTATTACCACTTAAAATGTGGTGAGAAGAGCAGCAGGAATCAGTGTGCCTGAGGCAGTATACTTCAGAAATTGCTTGATCTGTAGCTAGGAGAGAGCTGCTAATATGTTATTCAGGGCTCATTAGGCACTCTTGTGGAGGAATTCCTAGTGGGTGTGTCAATCGGTGCAATTGCTAAGGACTCTGTTCTAGATTTTCCTTCCCAGACCACTAGCCCCTAAGATGACAACAGCCTGGGCACCAAGCGCAAGCTTTTGTGTTATGTTCTTGTCAGGTGTTCAAAACCGATCAGCTGTATCGTGTCAACAAACTGTTCCCTTTTGCTTAGATCCAAGGTTGTACAGATTCAGGCTAGTCCTATGGGGAAAGTATTTTTTCTCCTTTCTCCCTACCTTCAGGGGTGGACTCTGTCCTGGAGGGTTGTGGGAGGGGCGTTGGCTGAGACTGTCACAAGATCCGGCCTGAAAAATGTCTTCTCTCATTTCTTTCCTCCTCCGAGGGTGGGTTTTCACCTGCCAGAGGGGGAGATAACCCCCCAGACTGGGGGAAGGGCACTTGATGGGGCTACCTGGCATCTCAGCTCAGGAAATGGCGACCCTTATTATTCCACCCCTTCAAGGGCAGGGTTGTCTAGCTGGTAAGAAGTACACACTTCAGGGATGCTAGAGAAGCCCGGCCTAAGGCCCCTGAGGGACCCAGGCCAGAAAGCAGCCTGTCCTGCTAGTCCACCCCAGCAGATGTGGGGTCAGTCCCTTTGGCATGCAATATCAGTGGTCAGATCATGGTCAAGGGTCATCCACCATCCCTACAAGGTCACAATTCAGAGAACAGCTTCCCTTGTTCCTCGGCACTACCAAGGGTGGGGAACTAATTCTTTGGGAGAGGCACTGATTATCAAGTCACAGCGAAAATGAGGCTACAGGACCTCGCTGGGAAAACAGCCTCCTTCACTCTCTACTCGGCCCTTCCCGTTGTGGAGTCTGTCCGTTTGGACAGCAGCTCTGGCTACCAAGTCGCAGCAGAGAGGTGACCACGTGTCTCAGCTTGAAGAGCGGCCTCCTTGGTCACTAGACACTCTTAGGAGTGCATGGTGTCTGTTTGGTGCAAAATAGCCCCGCCGTGGAGATTCAACAATCGGGCTGCTGCAGTCGTGGGTTTCAGATATACACCCACACACATACACACTCGCAGAAAGAGAG
>NW_012139413.1:2364088-2372369 GCF_000956105.1 Propithecus coquereli | reverse complement strand
AATAAGAGAGAAGACATACTTTTAATCCAAAAAACTACAGAATATATATAGCCTTTTTATTGCATCTACGGTAATAAAACACATAGTGGAGAAATAAAAGCCTTTACCCATCCTGCTTAGTTTGTGCATTTAAGCATTTTTCCAGAAATCTTTCTTTGAGATTTATTATAAACTCAATGGGATACTTAACATCACTATAAATTCTTGAATTCTGTCACAGCTCCTCAAAGTGAATCATACTGCTATAGTGGGCTACCCTCCCTCAAAATAGGATGAATATCAACCTAGAGCCACAAATGGTGTCAGAGACAAAAAGTGACTGCTGTTTACGGAAAGCAATGCATGAAGTAGATTGTAGGGGGAAAAATATTGTTTCAAACACACAATCTTGCAAAATGGTACATAGTGCTGGAAAAAGTTTTATTGCTCTCAACATGTTGCTCCTTTGCAGCAGATAATATGTGCTTACTGTGACTTCCTTTCACAGTGTCTGCCATCTCATTCCAGCTGGTGGTGTGGAAGGCACCAGTGCCTGTAGTGTTCATCAGTGATCTGAATATATTCCAGCTCATAGACCCCATTGTTAACAGAGCAAGAGCTGACAGCTTGAATGCTGGAAGAGGCAAGAAACAAAATAAAACAGATGTCAAAAAATCCTATGCTTGTTTGGGTATAACTAGCATGCTGAGAAATCAATTTCTAAAAGCTATATATTTCTATTTCCTACCTACTTCTGAGGGTTTTTGACTAATATATTTTGATGTTTTCTTCCTCCTCAAAAAACCCATCACATATATATTAATCTCAAACTCAAGGCAAACCACATAATCATTATCTATAGCATTCTCACTCTAATAAGATGTATTTCTTCCTTAGTGACAATGCTTCTCACATTTGGAGAACAACATCCTCTCAAGAAGTCAGTCATGACAGAAAAATTTCCAGCTGCTGCTATAATCCATAGCACATACGTGCCCACTACATTCATGAAAATACCCTCTACAAAGGGCTTTTATACTGCCTTATTGTAAGTAATATTTTTTAATGATAGAAATAAGTTTCTGATTTTATTTATTTTCACCTAGTTCATATTAGGGTGTACTGCAAATAGCTGTCATTTAATAAATTTTGCTAAATAATTATCCAAGGACATGGCAGTTGAAAAACTAAGTTGGAGTTTGGAGATGAGTGTAATCTATTTTCTAAAACTGATTCTGAATTAGAAAAGATAATAAAGAACTATTTGAAGAAATAAATTGTCACTCTTCTGCTTTCATCTACATTGAATCTGTGAGTTCCACAAGGGCAGTAGCTATATCAGTTTCCTGCGTGCTGCAACACCACTGCCCGGCACAGTTGTGTGGATTGTGTTCAGTCGTGGGCCAGCTTCATGGGTGTTCAACCCATGCAGTTACAAAAGGTCCCATGCTTGGTTGAATGCTTTGCTAACACCATCTTGAAATTCTTGATACTTTTGAACAAAGAGCCCACCTTTTCATTTTTTGAAATGAACTTGCCTCTAAATTGTACAGCTAGTTGCTCCCTCAGAACATGTGTGGAAAGAATAAAAAACAAATTAACAAAAACAGTGCCCATCTAATTTTTTTAATTCTGTGAGCTCCAAAATTTTCAACTATATTTTGAGCTATTCGGAATTAAGCTTTATAATTTCCCTGGAAGTCAATCCAGTCTAAATATTGAAACTCTCACGAATGACATCTCTTTAGAAAAAAAGAAAGAAGGCTGGGCATTGTGGCTTATGCCTGTAATCCTAGCAATTTGGGAAGCCAAGGTAGGAGAATCACTTGAGGCCAAGAGTTCGAGATCAGTGTGGGCAACATACTGAGACCCCCATTCCTACAAAAACACAGTAAAATTGGCAGGTCATGGTAGTGGGTGCCTGTAGTCCCAGCCATTCCGGAAGCTGAGGAAAGGGAGGAAGACTCTGTCTCAAAAAAAAAAAAAAAAGAAAGAAAAAAGAGAAAAAAAAAGTAAGAAAAAAGAAAAAAAAAAGTATGTATCTATATGTTATGATAGTGTATTTCTACTGAAACTTTTTTCATATTTTCCTACCACTTTGCGAAGTATTCTAGATACAACTTGTAATGTAGAAAAATAAACAGCCAAAAAGATGACACAGAAATAAAATTATGATCTTATTCTCTCAACGTTATAAGTAAACCTCTTGCACAAAAATCTTAGAGTCTATTTTCTAGGAACCCAACTTATGACATTTGTTATATTGGGGAAAATGATAAAATACAATCTCCAACTTACATGGTTCAATTTATGAGTTCTGGATTTTATGATATGTGAAAATAATATGCATTTGGTACGCTCCTCAACTTACTATGGGGCTACATCCAGATAAAACCATCATATACTGAAAATACTATAAGTAGAAAAAGTACAGGCGCTGTGAAGGCAAACTTTGGACTTACAAAGTTTTCAATTTATGGTGGGTTTATCTGGATGTAGCCCCATCATAAGTTGAGGAATATCTGTAAAAGACAATGTATAGATTTTCTGTGGGTATAATGAAAAACAGCCATGTTTTTTTTAATATGTTGTTTACAGAAATTTAAATTGATACTTTCTGGGGAAATATTTGTCAGTAAATATTACTTTTGATGTGGTAATTCTATGTGTACTGATTCATTCTAAGGAAATAATCTTCAACTATTCAAAAATTTAGTTATAAGTGTGCTTATAAATTATAGTGTTCTGTATACAAAAGACAGAGAGAAAACATGAAAAAGTCAAAAATAGGTAAAATTATTATAGAAATGATATATCATACAATAGAATATCAGTCATTAAAAATGATTTTATAAAATATATAATGGCATAGAAGGGAACATATACAGGTCATCCTATCTGTGGGTTCTGCATTTGTGGATCCAACCAACTGCAGATGGAAAATATTAAAAAATAAAATGGATGGTTGTGTCTGTACTGAACATATACAAACTTTTTTTCTTGTCATTATTCCCTGAACAATAAAGTATGAAACTATTTACAAAGCATTTACATCATATTAGGTATTATCAGTAATCTAAAAGTGATTTAAATTATACTGGAGGATGTGCTTAGATAAAATGCAAATACTAACCATTTTATACAAGAGACTTGATTGAGTACCAGTGGATTTGGGTATTCTTGGGGGATCTTGGAACCAATCCCCCACAAATCCTGAGGGACAACTGTATTAAAAAATTTCTAAAAATCATATGAAGTATGATTCCATTTCTGTTGGAAAAGAAAAGAAAGAATATGCTATCTCATACCCAAGACCTTTCGACTCTGCCATTTTTCTTCATCGTGGGAAGCAGACAGGATTAGCAGACTTGAACACTGTCTCTTCAAGACTTCTGTGTATCTCTTAGAAATTGCTTTCCTAGGTACCATAAACATAAGGGGTTCTGTAATCTTAGTGGTCATTTTTGAAAGCTGATAATCACGCTTGTCTAATTGTTCTCTCCAGAATTTTCTCTTTAAGATTGACATTTTTAAGGATCCTTTAAAAAAATATGCATTTCTACATAATATCAAGGAAATGGTTATCTAGTAACGTCCCAAAGTATAAAAATATATAGAATTGATGTCACCTTGGACCCTTAATTTTTCGCCCTGAATAAAACTATATAGAAGGTCAGAATTTTATCTTTATTTGAACACTTGCTTGCTTGTCCCTGCTAGAACACCTCTTTGTTTACCAGCCCCTCTGCCAAAGAATTTCTTCTACATCAGCTGCAGGACCCTAAGAAAAATCCCACTGTCAAGCAACAGCTACATCATGGGCTATGAAATGTGGCATTGTTCGGGTTAGGAATACAGAGGACTGGAACTCTTTGATGAGTCTCTTTCACTTTTCATTTCATTACAATCCAGAGAATTGAGGTACAGTGTCATCTGCTGAGAGGGAGGAAAGGCAACCCTAATTCTAAAGCTTTTAAAACAATATTGGTGATTGAATGATGATAGACAGATAGATAGGATTAAACAAAATCAGAAAGAGGCCATCAGCCTAATGCTGTCTCTGTACTCAGAGCTCTTACATAAGCAAACCGAAACTGAACTTGGAGACAGTGCCTGTAACTGATTTAAAACAAAATGAACTGAGCCTCAGCCAACCACAAACAGCCAACCAGAGGATTGGTTATATAACTAGGCACCTCCCCAACCAAATGAAGCAAGCAAACACCAAGCTGTAGCTAATCAATCAACTTACTGCACTTTCGTGTTCAGCCTATAAAACTTGCTGCTCATCCTGCCAAAGCAGAGCTCCTTTATAACCGCTTTTCAGTTTGGTGCTTCCTGATTTGACTTGTTCTTTGCTCAAATGAACTGTTAAATTTTATTTTCTCTACTTTTTCTTTTGACAATAGATAGGTAGACAGATGAACTGACAGCAAAAGAGCTGGAAGTACGTGGTATCTCTATTAGATTTGTCTCTAGTTCTGGCCCATGGATCTCCAGGCCTTAATACCCAAATTTTTACCTAGTACAATGAAAAAACAGTGGTTAATTCTGGGTGATGATGATTTTTTTTACTTAATTTTTTTCTTATTATATGTTCTAAATTGTCATATATACATATATAAACATACACAAACACATATACATACATACTGCTTTTAAAAATATTTTATTGATATATAATTGTACATATTTTTGGGATACATGTGATATTTCGATATGTGTATACAGTGTACAGTGATCAAATCAGGGTAATTAGGATATCCGTCACCTTAAATTTTACGTTTTATTTGTATTGGGAACACCTCTTCTAACTATTTTGAAGTATACAAGTTATTGTTAATTATAATTTCACTATTGTACTATTAAATACCACAACTCATTCCTACTAACTGTACCTTTGTCCCTACAGCCAACTTCTTTTAATACCTCCCTTTCCCTCCCCCCTCCCAGCCTCATAATCTCTTCTCTTCCCCCCATTCTCCTCTCTCACCATGAGATCCTTTTTTTTAGCTCCCACATGAGTGAGAACATGTGATATTTACCTTTCTGTGCCTAGTTTATGTCACTTAACATAATGACCTCCATTTTCAGCCATGTTGACACAAATGACAGGATTTCATTCTCTTTTATGGATGATTGCATATATATTAATTGATATATGTACACACACACACAAGCACACATGCACCACATTTTTTATCCATTTGTCTGTTGATAGATACTTAGGTTGATTCCATTTCTTTACTATTGGGAATAGTGCTGCAATAAACATGGAAATGCAGAAATGTCTTCAATGTAAAGATTTCCTTTCTTTTGGATATCTGCCAAACAGTGAAATTGCTGGATCATATAGTAGTTCTATTTTTAGTTTCTTGAGGAACTTCCAAATGGTCTTCTATAGTTGTGGTACTACTTCACATCCCTACTAACATTGTCTGAGTTTTCCCTTTTCTCTGCATCCTCACCAGCATTTATTATTTTTTGTCTTTTTGATAATAGCCATTCTAACTGGGGTGAGATGATATCTCATTGTGGTTTTGATTTGCTTTTCCCTGATGATTAGTGCTGTCAGGAATTTTTTTATATATCTGCTTTTTGAAGTCTTACTCAAAAATCTTTGTCCAGACAAATGTTTGTAGCATTTCTTCAGTGTTTTTTTCTTAGTGGTTTCATAGTTTCAGGTCTCACACTTAACTCTTAATCCATTTGGAGTTGATTTTTGTATACGGTAAAAGACGGGGTTCTAGTTTCATTCTTCCACATATGGCTATTCAGTATTCCCAGCACTACTTGTTAAAGACTGTTCTTTCCCCTGTGCATGTTCTTGGTGCCTTTGTTGAAAATCAGTTGGCTGTAAACGCATGGATTTATTTCTGGGTTCTCTATTCTGTTCCATTGTTCTATGCGTCTGTTTTTTATGTCAGTACCATGCTGTATTGCATTAGGGGAATGCTGGCCTCATAGAATGAGTTGAGAAGTATTCCCTCCTCTTTAATTTTTTAAAATAGTTTGAATAGAATTTACATCAGTTCTTCTTTATATGTTTGGTAGAATTCAGCAGTGAATCCATTAGATACCAGGTTTTCCTTTGATGAGAGATTTATTATTATTGCTTCAATCTTGGTACTCATAATTGGCCTGTTGAAGTTTTCTATTTCTTCATGGTTCAGTCTTGGCAGTTGTATATGTCCAGGCATTTATCCATTTCTTTTATATTTTTCTTATTTGTTGGCATACAGTTGTTCATAAAAGCCTATAATGATCCTTTGTATTCCTGTGATTTTCATTGCTATGTCTCTTTTTTGTTTCTGATTTTATTTATTTGTGTCTTCTCTCTTTTTTCCTTATGCTGTCTAAAAGTTTGTCGATTTTGTTGATCTTTTCAAAACACCAACTGTTTAATTTATTGATTTTGAGTCTCAATTTAATTTATTTCTTCTCTGATCTTTATTATTTCTTTTCTACTAGTAATTTGGGGGTTGGTTTTTTCCTGCTTTTCCAATTCCTTGAGGTTTATCTTTAGTTGGTTTATTTAAATCTATTTTTTTCATGTAGGCATTTATTGCTATAAACATTCCTCTTTATATTGCTCTTACTATATTTCATAATTTCTGGTATTTTATGTTTTCATTTTGATTTGATTCAAGAAATTTTTAAATTTCTTTCCTAATTTCTTCATGGAGTCATTAGTCATTCAGGAGCATGTTGTTTAATTTCCATGTATTTGTGCAGTTTCCAAAGTTGTTCTTGTTATTGATTTCTACTTTTATTCCATGTGGTCAGAAAACATACTTGTTATGATTTCAACTTTTTTGAATTTGCTGATTTTTTTGTAGTCTAATATATGAGCTATTCTGGAGAATATCGCATGTGATGATGAGAAAAATGTAGCAGTTGGATGAAACATTCTGTAAATATCTGTTCTATTTGATCTAGAGTGCAGTTTAACTCCTGTTTCTTTGTTGATTTTCTTCCTGGATGACTATTCATTGCCAAAAGTGGGGTGCTGAAATTACCTACTACAATTGTGTTGCAGTATATCTCTCCTTTCAGATCTACAACTATTTGTTTTATGTACCTGGGAGCTCCAGTGTTGTGTGCATATACATTTATCATTGTTATATCTCCTTGCTGAATTGACCCCTTTGTCATTATATAATCACTTTCTTTGTTTTTGGTTTTTGACTTATATTTCATCTGATATAAATTTAGCCACTCTTACTCTTTTTTGGTTTTCATTTGCATGGAATATATTTTTCCTTCCCTCGACTTTCAGTCTATATGTGTCTTCATAGGTGAACTGAGTTTCTTTTAGGTGGCATATAAGTTGGGTCCCGTTTTTGTTAATTTGTTTAGCCACTCTATGTCTTTTTATTGGAGAATTTAGTGCATTTGCATTTAGTATTATTATTGATAGGTGAGGACTTACTACTATCATTTTGTTACTTGTTTTTTGGTTCTTTTGTAACTCCTCCCTTCTTTCCTTTCTTTCTTAGTGTCTTCCTTTGTGGTTAAGTGATTTTCTCTGGTAGTATGTGTTAATTTGTTGCTTTTTATTTTTAGTGTATGTATTACAGCATAAAAACATCCTGTAGTCATAAGAAGTCATTTACAACTAATACCAATTTAACTTTGATCACAAAGAAAGAAACAAACTCTCCCCCCAAAATACGCATACTTTATTTCCCTTCTTCCTCTCTATTATGAATTTTTATCATATTTTATATCTTTACATTGCATATCTCTCATCAAATTGTTGTAGTTAGTATTTTTAGTAGTTTTGTCTTTCAGATTTTTTAATAAAGATACAAGTGGTTTAAACACCATGATTACAATATTAGTATAGTGATCGTGTTAGCATCTTTTTATTTCTGTGGAAGAACTCTCTTCAGTATTTATTAATATTTTACAAAAAGGTCTGGCAGAGATAAATTCCCTCAGCTTTTGATTGTCTGGGAAAGTATTTCCCCTGACTTATAAGAATAGCTTTGCTAGAGACAATATTCTTGCTTGGTAATTTTTTTCCTTCAGTATTCTGCATGTGTTATCCCACTGTTTTCTGGCCTGTAAGGTTTCTGCTGAGAGATCTGCTGCCAGGCATGTTGGATCTCTCTTATATATTATTTGCTTCTTTTCTATTGCTGCTTTTAGAATCCTCTTCTTTTCTTGGAACTTTGAGAGTTTGATCATAATATGTTTGGTTGTATTCTTATTTAGGTTGAATCTGATTGGTGATCTTCGACCTTCCTGTGCCTGCATATTTATATCTTTCTCCAGGTTTGAAAAGTTTTCTGTTATT
>NW_012139413.1:2354077-2362805 GCF_000956105.1 Propithecus coquereli | reverse complement strand
ATGAGTTTTACAAATAGTTTTAGCTTAATATATATTAAGATGCATGTGTGTGGGTGCAATATGTGATTTGTATTTAAATGAATATATAATGATAACAATAGTTGCCTCTGAATGGTGGGGTTTTGGTTGCTTTATTCTCTCCTTATTTATACTTTTATGTGATTCTGAAGTTTTTTTTTTACCCTAAGGATATAATCCTTGGGAAATAAGAAATAAAATAGTAAATGAACAAATAACAATTTTTAAAAATCTGAGCTTTCCACAGAACCTTTCATTACGCTAAGGAAGGTATTATATGGTAATTATCTCAATGGACTATTAATCAAAATATGTGGTTTTTAATCCTTGCTCTGACAGTTTCTAGCAGTATGACTTTGCTCTCACCTATTTACTGATTGTTTGATGATAGGAGATTTATTTAATTCCTCTGAGCTTCAGTTTTCACATCTTTAAAAAGATTATAATGAGTATTTCACAGATTTGTTGGAGGGATTAACTAACTTTAAAAGGGAAAGCACCAAGCAATGTGCCTGACACCCTCTAGGTGTTCCATCCATGTTTGTTGAAGGTAAAACAGCTGGGTGGTTCCACCATTGGAAATCACATTTTTAAGAGTAGAAATAGCCTTACTTCACAGTTCTGGGTCACAATCTCCTACCCAGGCAAAAGAGTATCCTAAAAATATCTGAGCCTCTGGGTAGTAACCAACTCAACAGAGCAATGACAGTGAGAATATTACTCCTGCCTGAAACCTTTGTCCTTTTAATTTTCTTTGATTCTTTATTTGTGTTTAGCCTTCTTGTTGTTGTTGTTTGCTTTGTTTGGGGAATGATTTTTCAGCCTGGATTATTTCCACAGGATTTGTTCTTTTCTTTGTTTACATATTAATTAATAGTGAGCTTTAATCCATTTCACTTTTGATAGGATATTCTATGCATTAAATTCATACAAAAAACTTTTTTCTTCAAAAAGGAGGAACAAAAAATTTTTTTAAAAGAGGAACATCTGTATTCATTTCTGGAGAATGATAGACATTTTAGGCACGGTAGTTCCAAAAAACTGCAAAGCAGAAATTAATCCCACTGCCTGTGGAGTTCTGAGGATGAGCAGGGCAGCAGATCTCATTTAGAATCCTCCTTTGCCATCTATTAAGAAGTGAGCATGGCAGAGCTGGCCATGGGGGAGGTTTTTTGATTCTCAATTCCTCTGAACATTGTCAGTGTTTAATCAATAGCAAGTCTGGGCATCATTAAACATGTGCTCTCAGTTCAAGGTCCTCTGATCGAGATGGTTGAGGGAATTGCTCAGTTTTGCTATAAAGTGCAAAAAAGGGTGCCTACATTCAAGTTAGCCTACTTAAAAGAGATACAATTTTAAACTGTATTGCATTAAATAAGACCTATTTTAATGGGTCACACAGAATATCAATTATTCTTGATCTCATAATTTTTGCCTCCAATGAAAGATGTATCCTACTGACTTTGAGATTCTGAATTTACTAATTTATGCTTGCTAAAAGGGAAAGGGTTAGAGAATATGTCAGTCACTGGAATGAAGGAAGTTTATTCTTCCCCATCTTAAATTCTGTAGTTCAATGATTCTACACAAATTTCTTGTACTGTGGGCTTAATCAACTGTATAACAGAGGTAGGCCAGTCTGTTTCAACACTTGCGGTGAGGCTGCAGAGGCCTGATATACAATTTTTCTTCTCAGTTTTAATCCATTGTTCTGATATGTACGTGATATGGCACTTAGCAAAACCCTCACTAGTCTCCTGCAAACACTAAGAGATAAAATAATGTAGTTCTTACACCTTGAGCTCCCATAAAAGTTATAATGAGAAATAAGAAAGATTAATAAACCAATTTCTTTTGGAAATAAGACCAGGTTAAAATCAGAATGTTTTCAAACATAAAGAATTTTAAAAATGTGAGTTCTAGAAATCAGGTCACTCTTCACAGAGAAAAGAAGACTGACTAATTGGCTGCGTATAATATAAAAATAAATTTGCATTTTCCCCTGAATCCAGGAGAAATATTGAAATCTTGAAAATTTTTTCCACCATACAATATAGGAAATGTTAGAAGTAGAAAATCAATCAAATCATTCCATTGTAATTATTAATATTAAAAGTTTGAGCCATATGCTATATTGACTTCTAAAATAAATGAATGTGGGTACTGGGATTATGATCAAGCAGAACAGGCAAAGGCACTATTCATGCTATTGGTTTATAATCTAGGAATCTCATTTTGTAGGGACCAAAATAATAAAGGTTTTAGTAAATGCAAAACCATATAATATAAAAGCTTCTAATCAAATTTTAAATAATGTCAAACAAGAATAAGTCATGGGATCCCTTTCTTTTTATTATAAATCATTGGGTTATTATTAAACAATGTAGCAAAGTTTTAGAACTTGATGCAAATATTTATGCATTTAAAATGAATATTCAAATGATTATATTGACTTTGATAAGGCTAATTTTAAAGCTTTGTGAAAAATCAAACTACAAAATTTTATATAGCCCATAAAATACTGTATTTTTGTAAAAATATGGCTGAGTATGCATAGGAAAAAGACTACAGCTTCCTGGCATACAATTTCTTGACTATTATCATAGTCTAAAGTGCCAGCATCTCTAATCAGTTCAGTCTTAATACAGTAATCTCTTTATCAGCCTCCCTGATTCTATATTTGCCTAGCTCATTTTCTACACAATACCATGACACACTGAAATACTTTAATGCAACCATTTAAATTTTAATTGGTGTCTTTTTCTTCCTTAAAAAGATTTAGGAATAAAACCCAAACACATTACTTTTGCACAGACATGATTTTTTGTTTGTTTGTTTTAGCACAAATGGATTCAATTGGTCAGCTGTGCCCAAAAGGCATGTCCAAGATCTCCCACTTACAAGCTAAGTGACCTTTGTCAAGTTGCTTAAACTTTCTAAGTCTCGTTTTCTCACAATAGCAAAATAGTGACAACAATAGCATCCATCTCACAAGGTTTCATGAGGTTTCAATGAAACAGGGGACATAATGCTCTTAACACTGTGCCCCCATAGATAACAAGTACTCCATAAATATTAGCCATTGATATTATTTAGCAACATGCCCACATTCACACAGCCAGTAGGTGCAAAGCTAGCATTCTAACTTAGAGTTTCTTGGTGCCGAGGCTTGTGATCTTCCTGCTATGCACTCTGTATATCAGATGTCTTAAGGGAGATTCAGATGGATGCTCGCTCCCATTCGGTTCACAGTCAAATCCTCTAACACGGACTTGTAGTGCAGAGTTTCTATATGAGAGCCATAAGATTTAGACACCAGACACTGGGGAGGCAAGGTTGACATTCTGTTGTGAAAGCTTAACAGCTTGAGTTGTATTCCTGCCCAGACAGAAGGCCAACCTGCTGTAGCCCAGACAAAACCAATGGGGGAGTCTACAGAATGAGCCAACTTTTTATTTTCCAAGAGGGATTATAGCGAATCTTCATAAACTCCCAAACTTGGGATAAAATAAGACTCTAAATTACCATACCATATAGCCTGGAAGAGAGAATTTTAGCAAAGATTAAATGAAAGATGTATTCAACTGTCTATCCATTTCCTCTTTCCTCTTCAAAAAGTATAAAACACACTTAAATACATTTCCATGTTGTGCTTATTGGTTTAAGAGCATTAAACTGTAGGGCTGTAAACCCGAGTCTGTGATTTCGAAGATGTAATATTAACCTCTGAGGGCCGGGCGCGGTGGCTCACGGCTATAATCCTAGCACTCTGGGAAGCCCAGGCGGGTGGATCGCTCAAGGTCAGGAGTTCGAGACCATCCTGAGCAAGAGTGAGACCCCGTCTCTACTAAAAATAGAAAGAAATTAGCTGGACAACTAAAAATATATAGAAAAAATTAGCCAGGCATGGTGGCGCATGCCTGTAGTCCCAGCTACTTGGGAGGCTGAGGCAGAAGGATTGCTTGAGCCCAGGAATCTGAGGTTGCTGTGAGCTAGGCTGATGCCATGGCACTCTAGCCCGGCCAACAGAGTAAAACTCTGTCTCAAAAAAAAAAAAAAAAAAAAAAGTATTAACCTCTGTGAGTCTCAGGCTCAATATGTTTAAAATAAGGATAATAAAATATCCCCCTTAGTTGTTGTGAGGACTAGAGATAATATTTTTAAAGTCATAGTAATTATTATCATTAGTGGACATAGCCAAAATTACCTGCAAGCTACAATTATCTTTATTCTAAAATGCAACTTTATAGATTAATAAAAGTTAAGTCTCAAGGCAGAGTATTTGGACTATGTTTGCTCAATTTCTTAATAACATGCCAACCCAAAGGACTGAACCTTGAGGACACTTGTCTTTCCCAGGGAATGTTCCATATCCCAGTGGCTTTTACCCACCTGCACCAGCAAGCCTGTAGGAGCAGGAGACATATTGTCCTGATGGTCAGGTCCATGGTTCTATTCTTGCTTTATGACTACTGAAGAGACATTCTCGAAAAAGCTTTCAATGTCAAAGTTCAAAATATTTTTCCTATCTCCTAATATCTTTGGCTCAATTTTTAACCCTAACTTGGGTCTACACTTACCAACACCACTTCTGCCTTGCCTTTCAAACTCTAATTTTCAGAATTTGTGTGTACTGGCTTATAATTTGTTATTTAGCCTGAACTTCTCAATGGTGGCCTCAGCCCCTTTATTCAGGTACTGTGTCTTACTCTATGATCTTATTCTCTGATGGGAAATCAACCCTGGACTCAACCACATTGTTCTTGACTCTCATTAATGACCATACATATTCTGTTTTTGTGATGTGGCCTCTGAACACCAGGCTCTAGGTTCTGTGAAGTTCTATGTATTCTTCCTACTCTCATGGTATGGAGACCAGGCTTTGTTCTACTGTCATGCTCTGTCTCTCATGCCTTGGCAATGATAGCAAGACTTGGGATTTCAGAGGACCAGTATATAAGCCATCCAACTAAATAACTGTAGCACAGGGATGTGAAACTTCCCAGTAACACTCAGGGAGCTGCAAATTTTCTGTATGTCTGAGCCTGGAGTATGAAATATGGAATAGAAAACTGTCAGGTGAGATGGAAGTAACCAGAAGTCAGACTCTGAAGCATTTTTTTAAGCCATAGTAAGGGTTGAGTTAATTCTGAGAGCCTTGTCAAAAGGATCAAGGTATTTAAGCATAGTAAAATAATTTTTAAATTACATTTTTAAAAGATGGTCTGGCAGTAGTTTAGATAATGGATTAAGTAGGAGCAAGTATGGAGGATGATATCAGTTAAGAGGCAATTGCAATAAACCTTTTTGTAAGAGATCATGAAAGCCTTAATCAAAGCAGTCATAGTCAAGATAGCTCTTTGGGGAATGCTATGGAGGTAGAGCCAATTGGTATTACTGGAGGACTAGAGGTGTAGAGTCAGAGAGAAAAGGAGTCATGAGTAATTTTAGCTGTACTAGACTGGCCTGGAGAGTGGGTGGCCTGAGGTCCTGCCACCCACTAAGAAAGGGGAACACAAGAGAAGAGGAAAGTTGGGATGGATAAGAAGAAGATATATTGAGTTTTAGACTCAGTAAGTTTGCAATCTGGGGGAAATGTCTTCAGTGAGGGACTCAGGAAGTAGCTCAATCTATGAGTAAAGAGAATAAGGAGAGGGATGTGATTTAGTAATTTTAATTTGGACATGATTCCCTTCTAGATAATTGTCGTGGATAAAGTTTGCAAGTAAAAAAAAATCATGCAAGAGGAAGAAGAGTAAGGACTAAGGTCAGAACACTGAAGATCATCAAGATTTTGGGGGTAGGCCGAGGGAAAAAACTCCATGAAAGAGGTTACAGAGGCATCACAGAGATGGAAGGGAACCAAGAGAAAGTTGTGTCCCACAAACCAATGATGAAAGAATGTCAAAAAGAAAGATGCTATGGTTTGAATGTTCCTGTCAAAACTCATGTTGAAGTTTAATTGCCAACATAATGATATTAGGAGGTGGGACCTTAAAGAGGTGATTAGGTCATGAGAGCTGCTCACTCATGAATGGATTAATGCCATTATCATGGGAGTCAGCTTCTAATAAGCTTCTAATAAGAAGAAAAGTTTGGTCCCTAATCCCTCTCTGTCTCGCATGCTTAGTTCCATCTTCTGTCATGGGGTGACCCTCACTAGATGGCAGTGCCATGCTCTTGAACTTTCCAGCCTCCAGAGCCAAATAAACTCCTACTCTTTATAAATTTCCCAGTCTGTGGTATTTTGTTATGACAATAGAAAACAGACTGAGACAGAAGGAGACATCATTACTTTCAAGACAGTAAGCAAAATAATAGACTGAAAATTCCCCTTTGAATTTAACAGTGGATAATTTATCAATAACCTTGACAAAACTAATTTTAGAAATAAGTTCTGTTTTAAGATAGAGAGAAAAAGTTTGATGATTGAGTAGAGAGAAAGATATAAGGAAGCTAGATTCTAAGGAGGAGGGCAGAATGGGATACCATTCAGAGATGGAAAATTAGCCTGAAATAACAGCAGAGCACTTTTTCCTCTGAGTAAAGAGCAAAACAAGAAAAAGTTTCTAAGTGGGAGTAAAAGTTGAGAGGACGCTTAGCTGAGCATTCCTATTTTCTCTGCAAAATAAAAGACATATATTCCGTAATAGATTATGATATCATTTAATTCTCCTTCCCCACAAAAAAAAAGATGTCGCTATGATTGTTATGTCATAAAAATGCAAACTTTGAAATATTTGACTCTTTTCTTGTCAGTAGCTAGAAGCTATACTGAGATATTGGAATTGGACTTAAGTTTTCTGCTCATATCTGGTATTTGCAAGAACTTATTCCTTCAACTTCTTTTAGATCTAGGAGGTACTATTTTATATTTAATGTCTTTTTTGCACTTTGTACCCTGTAAAAATGCATAAGCTTCTAAAGTTTGCTGCCTCCAGCACTTTTGGAAACAGGAAGATATAAATCTTCAACATAGTGATAAATGAGAATGGGAATATGTTAGCATATAGTCAAAATATAGTTGTGAATATTGCTCTAAAACTCCAAAAGTATTGAAAATGTTAACAAAAAGAGAAAGGGGGGTTTGTTAAAGAAATCAATGAATGTATGTTTTAAAATTCTACTTTGTTAGTCCATTTGTGCTGCTATAACAATACCATAGAGTGTATAGCTTATAAATAACAAACATTTATTTCTCACAGTTCTGGAGGATAAGAAGTCCAAGATCAAGGTGCCAACAGATTTGGTGTCTAGTGAAGGCCCAATCCTCAAAGACTGTGTCTTCTCATTCTGTCTCCACAGTGGTGGAAGGGACAAACAAGCTCCTTTGGACCTGTTTCATAAGGATACTAATCCCATTCATGAGGGCTCTAATCTGATGAACTGATCACCAGCCAAAGGACCCCACTTCCTAATACCATCATCTTGGGGGCTAGGTTTTCAACATATAATTTTGGGGAGACACAAAATTTAGACCATAGCATTTACCAACAAAGATGCCTAATGGAAGCTATCTCATCATCAAAGCAAGTTCGTATCTGTAGTGTCTGACTCTCTATAATTTTACTTAGTCCTATCGCTATGGACAATGGTAGGTATGGAACTGGTATTAATAATACTAGGTAATATTTACTGAATGCTTACTCTGTGTCAGGTACTGCACTAAGGATTTCACCTGTACTATCACTTTTCTTCACTGTCCACTTCACATGGAGAAACTGAATTATTGAACAATTAAGTGATTAGTTCAAAGTCACACAGCTTGTATACATAAAAATGATGTGGTACAACCAACACTGTTACCCTGAAAATGGGTCAAAATATTTTCCCAATTATACTGTTCTCAGATTAGCATTATTTTTCTCATAATCCTAAATTTTGTGGTATATTTTCATAAATGAATAATTTAAAGCTAAACTCTTGTATTTCCAGTTGCACACAATGAAGAATCTCCCATTCTCAGTATCTCTGTGCATTGAATGAGTGCTCTGGGTTGTGAGAATAATGTAGGAGTATATACATAATTATAATTTATGTATAATTATAGTTATAAATTATCAATCTAAACCACCATTTATTGAGCATTCATTGTGTGCCATTTACTGTTTTAATCTCTTCACATTACATTAATCCTACTTGGTGGATATTATATTATGTACTATGAAATTACTTAGGAAACACAAGAAAACAAAATTAATTAGTGCTGAATATTAAGGTTTTATTGACACAATAAATATTATAAAAATCTTTAAAAAATATTTTACAAATGGAACTAGAAAAACATCTTAAATATTATTCTGAAGAAAGACATCTGAAGATACTTTCCACATACAGAGAAAGAAGAAAAGAAAAGACAATTACCATGTATGAAGACCACTGTGCAAATATTTCATTTTTTTCTTTTGTTTTAATTGTTGATACAGAAGGTTGAGTTCATCATACTGCTCAGTTCAAGGACATTTCTCATTACTCCCCAGTTCATGGAAGAATGTCTCTTATTTGTTCACTTTTAGTCTCAGAGCATACTCTCAATCTCCCCCATTCTTCATGGGTGGCCATTCTAGTGTGTTAAATAACATTCTTCTTTATAAGGTATGTGCTCTTGTACAGGTATAATATTGTTTGTGAATTACTTTTTTTCAAAGGAATTATTATCCTGGTTTTGTTTAATATAATTAATATCTAATAAATATTAGACATTAATATA
>NW_012139413.1:2349900-2352697 GCF_000956105.1 Propithecus coquereli | reverse complement strand
TGTTAAAAAACATTCTCTGGTGATAGAAGTTGTTTAGTCTAAATTATCATTACTTTATATTTAGCTATATCTGCTAAATGCCTCTCAACAATGAGAAAATCACTAGTTAAAAATAATCAAAAGATAATATATTCTGTAATAGAGAAAACTGGAAAAGTTCCAAAAGCTGGAAATACTAGAACAAGCTTAGGTTTTCCCTAACAAGCAAATCCATTTGGGTGAAGTCTTTACGTCTTTTAATATTGTTATAATAGCTAATATTGAAGTAATATTAATACTTACAATGTGCAATGTAATACCTTAAGCATTTTACAAATATTTACTAATGTTTAAAAGTAGAAGAGCAAATGGATAGACTAGAGAAGGGATGAATAAAGGAAAATAGACGAAAGAAGTAGATGACGAGTCAAGTCAGAACGCTGGTAACCAGAATGAAAGCACAGAGAAGCAGCAGTGGAAAGCGGAAATTGTGCTATCCTTGGAGTTGACAATTAGAAGGTCATCAGTGCCTTTCATTTGGTCTGAAGCCCAGTTGTACATTTAGAAGACTATATATTATGATGTGTCATTAAGGCAACACAAATAAAATTGCATGGTATTTCAGAGAAAAGAGAGAATACCTGTGGCTAGAGTAACCAGAGAAGGTTGAGCAGGCCATTTAACATGGAACATGGTAAGTAGAGTTTTGATAGGCAGAGGCTTCAGGCTGAGATATCTTCTGGTTAAGAGCAAAATGAGTAAGATGTAGAAGTAGAAAAGGGCATGGCTTACTTAGAGGATTGAGAGTAGCCAGGTTTTGTTGGAGCACATCACAGAAATGTAGGGGATAAGTAACAAGTTTGCACTTACAAGTTGATACTATAAGGTGAGTTTCTTTCATCAATAGCTATTATGAAAATATGTTGCTTTAACCCTTAGCTCTGTTTACTAAAATAGAACGTAAGAATTTCATTTAGTAGTGCCTTTATGATTTTTCTTTGTCTTTTTTAAAATATTAATCAGAAATTATTTGAAGGCATTGGATCAGGAGTGAGATGAGCCAGATTTTCCTGAAAATGATATCTTCCTTTCTCGGAATTAAAGTTACTTGATCTCTTTGGCTCTAAAACTTCCTATCTCTAAGATAGGAGATTGGGCTAGATTATTCCTCAATCCCTTCCAGATATGATTCTATGATACAGAAAACAGTATTTTCACAAAAGTATCAAAGTATACTTTTTTCAGTAAAACCTTCAAGTGCTTACTTATTTTTTTAAACTAGATCATAAAATTCTCACACTCTGTTTTAATGCTTGGATTTTCTAAATTCTGAGTTGCTTAAACATTTTTCAAATAAAATTAGAGTTCTATAAAATAGTTATGCATAATCCAATAGAGTTTTAAAAAATATAAGTTAGCAGATGATTTGTAGTGAATTAGTAATTTTGGAAATTTTGCAAAATTATAACACTTTAAAGATGAAGTATTTTTAAGTCCTCTTTGTCTAATTTCTACATTTTATAAATGAGGAAGCTGGGTTGTAGAGAGATCACAAGCGAGTTGCAGAAAGTCACATGCCAAGGTGGATTCCACTGTGCCACTGCCCCGTCCACATGGATGAGATTTTATGGTGCACTAATCTGAAAATAAGCAGCTCTGCCTCTCTGATGATTGCTAAAAATCTAGTTTCCATCTTTTAAACTGTTGTTCTCCAAATAAAGGGAAATTTTAAATTACAGAAATTATTTGGTAATATCTGTGTTAAAGGAGAACACCAATAGCAAAGCAAATGTGGCAAGAATTCTTTTGTTCGCTTCCTCATGCCATGTCTGTGCCCTTCCACCAATGAAATGTGCTACTTTCACTTGCTGCAATGCTCCCTCCATGTGGGACATCTCCTGGGGCTGCCTTTCCTAATGCTGTCTTTTAGGAGAGGTGACAGTGGGCCAGGAGCCGTGCTCCTCAAGACAGGCACCAAAGCCCCCAGCCTGGAATCCCATTATAAAGGAGGCTACAGGGAGAAGCATCAGACTATATGATAGTATCATGAGACAGTATCATGATAAAATAATGTCATGAGATACTCCTGCTTATACATCTTTTTAAGAATTGCCATTATAAGGACAGAAAGATATGTGGAGTATTTTGTGGTGCTGTAGTCATCTTAAAGACTCTGAGGAAAATGAGAAGACTTTGCCTCCAAAACAATGACATGCACTCAAAAAATTTGCAGAAAAATGCAGGGGTTCAAACTAAGGTCCACTAAAACTAAGATCCCCAGTTTTACTGAGATCTCACTGTATCAGCAGTCCAAGCAACTTGTATGCTGAGCCGAGCAGTCCATGCACTCGTACTCCTGCCACCTTAGCCAGCTGTCATGGACTCCTTTCCTCACACCACTTTGTGCAGATTCACCATTCTGACAGAGGCCTTCTAGTAACTGCTGCACATACATCACCAGAAAAGTACAGGCCTTAAAGAGGAGGCCCTTTTGAAATGAAGCCGTCTGAATCTCTGTAAGTGTTTGGAGGTCCAGGGAGTTTACTTTACTGTCATTTTGATTAAGAGAAAGTGCAGGCCAGGCATGGTGGCTCATGCCTATAATTCTAGCACTCTGGGAGGCTGAGCCAAGAGGATTGCTTGAGCTCAGGAATTTGAGACCAGCCTGAGCAAGAGCAAGATCCCGTCTCTACAAAAAACAGAAAAAATTAGCCAGGTGTGGCAGTGTGTGCCTGTAGTCCCAGCTACTCGGGAGGCTGAGGCAGAAGGATTGCTTGAGCCCAGGAGTTTGAGGTTGCTGTGAACTAGGATGATGCCA
>NW_012139413.1:2348127-2349600 GCF_000956105.1 Propithecus coquereli | reverse complement strand
TTCAAAGGAATTATTATCCTGGTTTTGTTTAATATAATTAATATCTAATAAATATTAGACATTAATATATCTTGAGATTTATTAATATAGACATAGAGACAAAGACAGAGATTATATGGACTCTGACAATCAGAGACTCTAAGTAACTGGGCCAGGATTATACAATTCTTCTGTGATATAGACATAATCTAAAAGTTAGTCTCTCTATCTAAAATTGTCAGTCTTACCTTCCTGAGTCTTCAAACCATAGAAAAATTGTAAAAAAAAAGGGAAGATTTTTAAATCCATTCCTGAAACTCAAGGAGTTGGAAAAAGTTATTGAATGAGGTTACCATTCATTACAATGGATGAAAACTTGAGAAGCTGATGATTTTTCCCCAAGGTTACAGATTGAGGATGAGGAGGGCAGAGTAAAAGTGTTCCTTAAATTCAACTTTTGGGGATTAAATTTATCACCTATCACACAAAGGTGCTTAATATTGCAAGGGTGATGAATTTGATAATGACTGAGAGATGCCATCAACCTGACAAACTAAACAACTTCTTTAACCTGACATGGCCCTGTTGAAGACATCAGCTGTCATCTGAAATGAATTCTGTTTCTAATTTGTCTTCATAAATAATGCAACTAATTGAAAGGTAGTTACAATGAAAGTCTTTAACCTCTTTCATATCCAATTTGAGGGTCTTTGCATTCCCTGGAAAGAATCTTTCACTCCTCTTATCAAATAAAACGTAGACATCACTGATCAGAACACTGAGATCAAAAACAAAAGAATCCATTGTGTGAAGACCACCACATCTAATGGTTTTCTCAATCTTTTTTTAACTTTAGCATTATTTTAAAATGTGAAACTCATAAAAATCTGATATAAGGAAATTTATTCAAGATCAAAGTTTTACCAAGGATATCTTTACTTTAATCAAGCTCTTGGTTGTACATCTACCCTCTCCTTGCAACCCAACTTCGGCTTATTTGTTGTTAAAATATAACCACTGGCATTACCATGTCACGCACCTAACCACTCAGAAAAATCTTTAGATTATAGTCTATGGATAATTTTTCTTTTTTTTTTTCTCTCATTTAGTGAGACTAAAAAGGGGTCGTTGAGAAAAACAGAGCCTATTTCAAGCAACTGGGAATGAAGTTGTTTTCTATGCAGACATCAGATTCCACTTGTTTATTTGTGAATGCAGATGTTAATAAACCTATGTGCAGAAGGCATGAAAGAGAGGTAAGGAGACTATGCAAGCATTAAAACCTTCAATCATTTAATTATTGCATCCCTCTGGGAAGGTCAATTTCAGCAAATACATCAGGGGAAGGACATGATTATGAATGGGAATTTGAGCTAAGCATGATTCACAAGGTTGTTAAAAATGGAAATTTAAGAAATATTTTTTGAGACATATAAAATTATAGCCAAAACCTTACAAGTTACTTAAAAATGCAAATTATACAGCTAAATACTG
>NW_012139413.1:2341896-2345347 GCF_000956105.1 Propithecus coquereli | reverse complement strand
AAAAGTCAAAAAGTGACACTAGCCTTGCCCTGTAACTGATGGGCAGAAAGGAGAAAAGGAAGGAACAGAAGGGAAGGAGGAAGAAAGAAATGAAGGCAACTAATTTCAAGTACTACAAAATAGTGAAATCATAAAATTCCATAACTCCATTTTCTCTTCCATGACACTACCATGGATCTTGATGAATTTCTATCTACTATAACCTCCCATTAAACACCAACCACCATTCTCAGTCTGCTTCCAGGTAAAAATCCCAAAGGGAAAGTGAGCTAATTCAATTTTCCTGTTTAAAAAAAAAATCTGGCCCTTCTGAAATATATTCTGAAATATAACCCAGAATACAGACAAATGTAAATTTCAGTTCTCTGCAGCAAGCCCTTTCTTTCACAATAAATAAACAAATAATTGTTGTCCTCATGCTCAAATTATTTATCTTTAAAAACAAAGTGTTTAATTCTTCTTGGGCTCCTTTTAACAAGATTGCTATAATTGTAAACTGTGTCAACTAAGATTCTTAAGACCATCTTTCGAAACCAAAAATTCAGAATATGTATGTGCAAAAGGCATCAAAATTTTCACAAAGGTCAACTGCTGGGCTCTCAGTCCAGTGCCTTCTGTAGAATGACATCCGAGGGGTTAAGCACTTTAAAATAATTGCAGTTATGAAATCCATATTTCTCATTACCTTAATTCACACCATATATATATATTTAATTTACACACACACATATATAAATCAACCTAATTTGTACACTATGCTAAAATTCTACATAAGGAGATCAACATATGGAACTGTGAGTAGGTTATTACCATAGTGTCCATGTATATGTACAATAAGAATCAGATTTTAAGGAAGAGAAATAGAAAAGTAAACCATAATATCCTTCTCCAACTCCACTTTTGACCTGATATCCTTAAAACAAAAATTGGAAAATTCAAGGGTAGTGATGGTAAGGAACAAGGGAAGAGCTTAATGATTTTACTAAGAAATAGCTAATAACTGCCAGGGTTTAGAAAACTAATTTCACCTGTGAATACAATTTAGTTGGTGACTGGAGTGTTTATTTTACCTTATTGTAAAGACCAGACATCATAGATTCATATACATAACTATTTCGCAAAATATTTTTATGTCAGACACAAAAATTCATCAGGTCAACTTCTCCTCATAAATACCTCATCTGGATGTAGCAATAATCCCACTGCTCTTAAATATTTTGTGACTGAGAGAAGTTATAGTGGCAGTTTCAGGATGTTAACAGCTGAAGACTTTACAGGTTGGGAATGGGGTCAGGAAAGGGATATCTGTTGCTAAAACCAGTAATCCTGTAAAAATAAGGGTATGTTTCAATTTAAATATACATGTGCTGTTGTCCCACAGTTTGTGGTTAATGTAGGTACATCATTATGATACTGAATTCCTGGGATATTGGTCTTTTATTTGTACCTTCACTTGACTTTGGAAAAGTCCTATCTTTGCTCTCAGAACCTGTTTTCTCATATCCAAATCAGACCTGTGACCAAGGCGAGCTTTACCTGCTTGCCTTGGCCTTCTCTCATTTCCTATAAGACATGCTAAGAAAAAGGAAGATGTTATAAAACTAGGTGAAATTGGCTGACTTCTCTTCCAAGATTCATAACTATAGAATACCTTATAAGATTCTATAATTTTATGTAGAAGGAGTAGTTAACAAACCTTATATAATAAAGCCATCAATTAAATTGTGTTGTACAAGGTGCTTTTTTAATATAATAACTATTTTTTAAAAGAACATGCATATTAAATTAGAATGCATCTTTTCGCCATATGAGGATCATCACTTAATGAAAATAAAACCACTTCTATGTAACTTACTTCAGTTAAAACAACAAGAAACATTTATAAATCATACAGGAAATGTAATATTTTTAAAGTTCATTCTTTTTTGTTTATAAAAGTACTATATGCTCATTTTAGGAAAGATGTAAAATTCAGAAACATACAAAGAAAATTAAAAATAATTATCCTACCACCCAAAAATTATATTTAAGAACATTTTGATGCACAATGAATATATAGTAATCTCAGATGTAATGTTTGTAGTTTTGACTTTGCTTGAGCATATAACCTTAACTCCTTGGCATATAATCTGTTACAGTTTTGCTGAAGCTTGAATTTTAATCATGAATCTGATTCTGAGTCCAGTTCTAAGTCTGGTCTCAACTGAGTGAACATCACGGCCAGTAATTATAATGGCCTACAATCCTCACTTCATTGTGGTTCTGTGCTATACTTGTTGTATATAAACAATAACTAACAATTTATACTTTACTGCATATGGCATAAATTATGTACTTTGGAAATATTCACACATTTGGGAATTCATACATTTTCTTGTAAATATTGATTTCTATATCCCCTTCTCCATATTTTTCTTTGTCTTTCCGTCTTTTCATAATAAGATATGGGGTTTTTTTGTTTATTCTACGAGATACAATTGTACTTGAAAACCGGCAGTTTCTATAGATGTTTTTACAATAGAAAAACCTTTCCTTCCTACTCCTACATGGGCAGGTCGATTTTCACTGAAGATGGCTTCAAGCTGGTTCTAATATTTACTCACTTATGCAGGTGCGTTCGTCAGCATGGAGTCTGTATCCCGTAGCACATTCACAGTGGAAGGTGCCCAGAGTGTTAATACAGCGCTGCTGGCAGCCTCCATTCACCACCGCACATTCATCGACATCTAGAGGAGGAAGACAGATGGCCAGGATTACAATGTTATTCCAATGTCAGCTTCGGAGAAGTGGCACAATATTTCTTTGATACACAGTATGTGTTATGTTGTACAAAGGCACCATCTCTGTTGCCACAAATCTTTGCTTGTTTGATCCATTTTGCTCCACTGTGTAAACAGGAAAATGTAGATGGAAACTTTATTGAGCTTTTTAAATCCCAGCAACGATGAGCATAGGGATTGTCTCACAATTTTCTATCTTCACATACTAGTTAATTAGACAGATCTGAGATACAGACATTTCCTTGGGGAAGAAAAAGTGGAGGGGAGAATTACAATGAGCTACTCTATCCGGAGCAGCACACACTGGCAGACAAACACTTATTATTGGTCTGACGCTGCTGAATAAAGCCAGTAATAGAGTTAAGACCTTGAATCTCCTCATGTACTATGGTGGACATCAGGGCAGAGATAGATAAATTAAAATAAAACCATGGTTTGGTGTTCTTAAAAATACATCAGTATATTTTCTCCATTGATTCAGCTTCTTCCTTCTCACTCCAGGTGCCATTTTCTGAAATATCATGCTTATATAAGAGGTTACTTTAATTTTAGAAAACATGGAAAGAGGTCAAGATTCATGATCACCTACGTCTTGTCATCAGCTAAGGTCATGATAAATAAATATAATGGTCATCTTCCGTTAGGAGAGAAAAATCAATTTATCTCTCAGA
>NW_012139413.1:2328826-2340941 GCF_000956105.1 Propithecus coquereli | reverse complement strand
CAATAGTAATATGTTTTAGGTGACAAATGATTTTTCCATCATCAAGAACTATCATCATATGCCATATATGCATTTAAATGTATGAAAAAGTTCATAAAGGATGTGCACGGCCATAGATGGCTGTGTCTGAAGAGGGAAAAACTATCAAGATGGGTGGAATTCCAGGTATGTGTGGGGGTGTGTTGGATAAAAAGATTTTAGCCATATCTATGATGTTTTAATATTTTATAAGAAACAGTTATCTAGGTGTTATTTGTGTAATAAAAAGTAATTTTAAAGAAAGAAGTATAATGTGACCGCCTCCCCATGACTTACTCACCAAACTTCAATAGTTTTTTGACAAAAGAAACAAAGTTAGCAAAAATAAGAAAAATGACAGGGTCCATTCAAGAGATAAGAATAGGCATAGATTTTGAGAATGAGCTTTCTTTTAGTATGTTTTAGTGTTTTCATATTCTTAATCTGCCCCTGAGTTATCATTAAAGTACTATACTATAGAAAAAACAAGCATACACACACACACACACACACACACACACACACACGTGTGTACAGCAAGCCAAACTTCCTTTGCACTTTGAGTCAGATAGTCTTGGAAAAAATATCTTAGTGTTGAAACTTAGCCAGTTACCTTTCCTGTGTGTGACTCAGTTTTCTCAACTATAAAATGGGATAATAATGATGGCTATATGTGCTATCCTGTGATGTTTTTTCCCTATTTATGCATACAATTTTGGCTTAAGCTAATACTTGAGATTTTATATAGAAATTAAAAGGGCTATTTTATCCCACTAACTGATGGAGCTAATAATATAAGGTCGTTAAGTAAGAGTGCATTACAGGAGCAGTGAACAATATAAGAATTCAGGGGAAATCCATTTGGCTCAGGGTGAGAAGGAAATGCTTGGGGGGAAAATGAGAATTGAGCGCGTGGAAAAGCAAGTAGGCAACTGAAAAGTGCAGTGCCTATGAGGTGCACACTGTCTGAAATTTAGCATTTAGGTCTGTCAGGCTGGAGAATAAGGTTGGCAAAAAGAAAGAAAGTTGAAAAACAAACCTAAAATCTCCTTTTAATTAATTTGGATACTAAAGCATTCCTCTTTTTGATTTGCAATACAGTGTACTTCAGGGCAAGTTGAAACATAATAGGCTGTGTTCACACAGTAGCAAAGCAAACTTATTAAGAGTTAAAAAAAATCAGTTGTTCAGAGTGGTACCAAATACTAAGTAATTGGTTTGACTTCCTTTTTCTTTTTTTTTTTTTTCAGCATATTATGGGGGTACAGATGTTTCAGTTACGTATGTTGCCCTTGCTCCCCCTCCCCCGCCAAGTCCAAGTTTCAAGTATGTCCATCCTTCAGATGGTGCGCATTGCACTCTTTGTGTATGCATATACCCGTCCCCTCCTCCCCCCTCCCCCCTCCCCGACATCCAGTAAAAGTTATTCTCATGTGTGCACTTGATCAACTCCTTTTTCTTTTTTGCCCTTTCAGAATACATGAATTTACTGATTGGGCATTGTGTAATCGACAGTTTTCAAACCTGGCAGCACACTAGAATCACTTGGTAAGCATTTGAAAATACTGATGCCAGGGTCCCGCCCTTAAAGAGTCTGATTTAATTAGTCTGGGGTAAGGCCTGGGAATCAAAGCATTTTTAAAACACCTGAAGTATTTCTCATGAATAGCCAGATTTGATATTGCCTAGTACAGTCAGTGCTCTCATTACCTTGGGATCTTGTTAAAATGCAGTTGCTGATCTAGGAGATCGGCAGCTGAGGACTGAGATTCTGCATTTCTAACTAGATCCAAGTTAATTCTTATGCACCTGGCCTGTGGATCACATATTCTAAGCAGTAGGAGTGTAGACAGTCCTCTGGTCAACCATAAATGTCACATGGACAACAAATATCATGATTTGACTCAATTTCTCAGTCGTTTGACCAACTTAGACCAATTCAGTCCAAATTTCTAAATCAATCCTTAGTCCAAAATATTTAAATATATGTATGTATTAGAGCAAGAAATTATAGATAAATTCAAGATAATTTTAGCATTATTTGTTATAGGAAATAATTTGCTTCTGCAAAATGTGAAGGAAATGTTACTTCTTTTCTGACGGAATATCTCCGATATAGGATAAAACCGGGTTAAATTGCCATGATATTAGAGCCTCGTGCTGGAGCTGTCACAAGTGATTTTCTTTTCCATCAAGATTCTGTCCAACGGAGTTAAAAACCAGAAATGTCAATATTACATTAAAATGTTATTATCAAGTATACTTCATGTGAAGAAACGATTTCTCAAAAATTCTCTGAGTTATATCTTCATGTTAGATGCTTATGGCAAGTCCTGCCCTTAGAATTGGAGCTCCAGGACACTGCTGGGAATAATGACAAAGTGATTAGAATTTTTTCAGCATTATCACTGTGATATGGACACAGTACTTCATGATTTTTATGCTATAAAACACTGTCAAAAAGAATCAACTATGTCTGCTGTTTTTCCTTTTAATGTACTTTCTTTCTCTAAATATTTTTGCTGTATTTTTCCCAAAACTATTTCCCCAGATGGTCACAGAATATAATATCTTAAAAGAAATCGTATGTTTATCAAGAATATTTTGCACATAAAACTCCCTAAGACAACAATGATCCACTTTTGTTTCCAAACAACCAAATTGTTTCATATTATTTTTCTTAGATTGTGTGACCATGTACCTGAGAACCAGCGTAAGATAAATTATTCTTCCATTTGCCTTTTAATATACTATTCTCAGAAACCTGTTAATTCAAAATATGTGTTCCTAGGGTGCTGTATGTTGGAGATTTCATTGTAAGAAGTATTAAGTTTGAAGGAAATACCGAAGAGTGTGGTGAAGATTGCACCAAGTTTTCCATGTGGCCTTATTTTCACTATTTTCCACCATAATGGTAGTCACTTTATATATCAAAACTGCTGACTTTGTGCTCATCATTCTGTAGTGCCTGATAGAATGAATTCATTAAAGTCAAAGATCTTATTGTCTAAAGCATTTTCTGGCATAGACACCTTATAAATGTTCCATGGATGACTGAATGGATGAGTGGATTGAGAGCCAGCCACAGCGTTCAGTCTTATCCATCTCTATTCACAAATGAGATTTCTCAGAATGAGGCTCTTTGGCTTTGCTTCACCCTTGCAGTAGACTCTTAACATTTATTTTTGACTATTCACAGAAGCTTTAAAAATCTGAGGTACAAAATCATTTCTAAATTTTCTGATGAATAAATTTGAACTGTGTCTGTAGTGAGTATTGACTGGTTGCCTGTTGGGATTCATCCATTTTTCTTCTCTCATGCTAAATAACCTCCAGGTTTTCCTTCATGAAATTTTATGTCTTTCATTTCAGAGATGCTGTGTAGTTTATGTGGGATTGATGAACACCACCCCTCTTCCAGTTCTAGGGTGGACTCTGCATTAGCATATGGCTTTCTCATGAAGAATGAACTAGTTTAGATGTGATTCAATCAGCACAAAGCTCAATGTATAGGTTGGGAATCCTGGAACACAGAGGCTGCCTTGCTCTGGAAATTGTAAGGTGTGGAAATGAGCCATTTTACAGTAGCCATTCTCATGATGGAAGCTACACGAAAGATAGGACAGAACTGAAGAACTCACAGAGAACTGGAGTTGGAACCCTGATTGAAAATGCCTGAAGTTCTCCTTACAGCGGAACTTCTCAGTTAAGTGATCATAACCCCTTTTATTGTTTAAGCATTTTGAGTTGCATGACTCTATTGCTTGTAAGCAAAACCATCTTAACTGATGCATGTTGTAAATTGGAGTGCAGGAGAAAGTCACCAAGTGCAGTTCAAACACAGCATCTACTTTTCAAAAAGATTTGTTGACCTCTAATCCATAAAATGTTTTAATCTATATTTCACCAAGGGTCTAAAAAGTCATACTTTGTCATTATTTTTCATAGTATTTAATGGGGAAATTATATTCTGTCAAGGTTCTAATGAATTTAGAGATCTGTGACAATCTTAGTTCATCTTTATTACAAATGTTAAAGGTCTATCAAACTGCCTGTACAAAGTCATGATACATCTGATAGTGCCAGGAATGCTAAAGTCATCTTCTTGAATAGTTTCCTCACAGTGAATGATCATTCCCTAACTTTCCCTCAAAGCTTTAGCCTCTGCTTTTTCCTTCTGTTCCTTTCTTGGCAACTACAAACCTCTGGTAGCTGATGCTCAGATCTAAGTTAGTAGAATATAAATTAATGGTGGTAAACTTGTGGAAATTATTGTTTCCCTACTTTCTGCCCTTGTTGTAAAAAAGAAAAAAGTTACCAGTTTTCCACTTCAGGCATTCACCAAGCAATAACAAAAAACAGTTGAGGAAAGAAGCAATTAGGACATTTGAAGAGAATGACAATACTAAGAAAAAGCAAAGCTCAAAGGACTTTTTATATTCTGCTTAAGGATAGAAGGACAATATGCACTCTCATAGAAAATGCAATTAGTTTGGCCTGTGTAGAGTGAGGGTTAAGTGGAGAAAGCTTATGCTTAAGATGTGGCTAGAGCCTGATCATGGAGGATCTTTTACAACATAGTAAGGAATTATGGCTTTACTTTATAAGCAGTGAGCATTAATAGGGTGAATAATAGATTAGAGGGGTGGGAGATTGAAGGCAGAGAAGCCAATCAATAACCATTTCCAGAATCCAGATAAAAGATGATGAGGACCTGACCTAAGCTAGTAGCAATGGATATAGAGAGGTGTGGGCAGATGTAAAAGAAGTTGAGGAGAAGAAAAAAATATGACTTGGTTACTAAGTGAAATGTGATGGAGAAGAAAGAGTCAAGGTCAACTCCCTTGAGCAATTGGATGGATGGTCGTGGCATTCACCAAAATAGCACAAGAGGAGAAACACTGGATATTAGAAAAATAGTTCAGTTACGGACGTAAATGTTTTGATGGGCAAATGAGATGGAAAGTTGGGGATATCTACTAAGCAATTGAGTGTGTGGACTAAGATGAGGAGAAAAATATGAGCTTATTTTTCAACTACTATTTATCTACATGCACAAGCCTAAAACTTAGGAGTAATCCTCGATATTTTCCTTCACCCATATCCAATCTAATATCAGATTTCACTGTATCAAACTTATCTCCCATCACTTGTCAGATCTGTTCACTTCTCATATCCACTGTCCCACACTAATCCAACTACACTCATGGATCCCTCCACATCCACCAGTGGGCCCTCCAGTATCTTCTACAGGATGCACAGTGATGTAATCAATTTTCCCACTCTCACTCCTGCCACAGTTTTATACCATTCAATCACTTCTCATTTGTTTTAGGATTAGACTGAACACCAACATGATATACCAGTCTCTGTGTGGTCTGATCTCTGCCTCCTTCTCTAACCCTATCTTGCTAGTCTTTTTCCTTACTATGTTTTAGCAACACTGATCTTCTTTAAGTTCCTTGACGATTCTCTTTTGCTTTATCCCCCCCTCCTTTACCTACTGAGCACCTATGCATCCTATAGATGTCCACCCAAATACCACTACCTCATAGAGGCCTATAGTTTTCCCTCAATCTAGGTCAGATTTATGCCATACCTCCTTGAGACTACCTTCCTTTCAGAGCTATCAACTCATCTATGCCATCTCCATGTGGATAGCAATACAATCCAAAAGAGGGGTGATATTACCAAGCAAAAGCATACAGATTAAGAAAAGAAAGGAATGCAATAGTAAATCCTGATGAATACTAACATTTAAGGCAGGCTGAGGTAGGAACACACAAAGCTGATCTAGAGGGGATACAAACAAGTAGCAGGAAAACCAAAAGAGTTTGGGATCATTGAAGTCAAGAGAGTGGGAGTTTCAAGAAGAAAAAGTCATACACACAGAGACGTCAAGTAGGAAATGGAAAGTGTCCAGTGGATTTAGGAACAAGGATTTCACTGATGACATTGATGAGATGGATGTTAATAATAACATTTCTATGTAACAGTTATTAAACACTTACTATATGTCATGCACTACTCTAAATTCTTTTTATATTTTTGGTGACAGGTTCTTGCTCTGTTGCCCAGGCTGGAGTGCAGTGGCGTTATCATATCTTACTGAAGCCTCAAATTCCTGGACTCACATGATCCTCCTGACTAGCTGGAACTACAGGTGCACTCCACCACCATGCCTGGCTAATTTTTTAAAAAAACAATTTTGTAGAGGTAAGGTCTTACTGTATTACCCAGGCTAGTCTTGAACTCCTGGCCTCAAACTATCCTCCTGCCTCAGCTTCCCAAAGTGCTGGATTATAGGCGTGAGTCACTGCACCTGCCTCTAAATTCTTTATATAAATTGCCATATTTAATACTCAAAATAGCCCTATAAAGTAAATAGTGGTATTACTCCTGTTTAGAGAAGGGGATGCTGAGACATAAAAAACTGTTTCAATGGAGTGGCTGGATTGGTCCCAGATTGCAGTTTGGGTTGAAGAAGAAGTAGGAGACAGAGAAAGGAAGACAGGGCATTCAGACATGCCTTGTAATAAGTTTGACTCTTAAGGAGAGGGGATTGTATTTAGATAGAAAAGTGTGGTAATGGGAGAGGGTTTTTAAGGTGAATGCCACTTGCAGAAGCTTAAATACTCATTGAAAACGGTCAATGGAGGGTTGATTTAAAGATATAAGAGAGGGAATTTTCAAATTATTGAGAACCTCAAGTCACATTAGTGCATTCTAAATGAAGGCATATGTTGGGAGAGAATTTGCCACAGGTTCCACACATTTTTGCTGTGTATGCTAAGAATGCAGGGCCCTGCTCACTCTTTGCCCAAGCCATTTTTCAGGGCTTTATTTCCACAGAGAAATGAGCTAACATCTCCCCTGAGAAAAAGAGCAGACTTGTTTCCACTAACTATAAAAGTGGTAGCTCCCCCAAACTCAGTGTTTCCCTGATATAATACAACCAAGTGCAGGTACAGACATCCATAATGGGCTCTTTGTGTCACTGCTGTGGGATTTGGAGGAACATGGGTAATTGACAAAAACAAATGAAGCTCTGGCCACTGCTTTTGCCATGAATAACAAAGTCCTTTTTTCTGACCCAGGAGTCTCATGTCTTTTGTCAGCATCCATGAAACAGTAAAAGCTTAGCTTGTTAGTGTAAAAGCAGGGTAAAATCCCAGACCTTGCACATTTCTTGACAGTATGCAGAATGGAAATCACACACATGATCATCTACTACTCGGGGTTAGAGAGAGCATATCTGTAGCAGAGTTGAAGGACCTAGAGAGCAATGAAGAATGTTCCCATCTTTTCCGTGTTATAATGATGCTTGTTGATTGCTTGTAGCCTCGGAATTATCAGTAAAGCATGATGCTGGGTAGATCTCTAATCTGCCTGAACCTGCCTGATTTGACAATCTGATCCTTTGTATTAGCTTGGAAGGGAGGAAGGAAAAGATGTTATGCTGTTACGTCTTTATGTGATTTTAAAGAACACAAGGACACAAATACCCAACCCAGGAAACCAACAATTTTACTATATTGTTACCCCTCTGAGGGCAGAGATGGTATCTGTTTTGCTTCACACTGCGCTTCTAGTATCTATTCCAGTGTTTTGTCTATAGTAGTTGCACAATAAATATTTGTTGAAAAAATTTTTAAATGAACAGCTGAGTGATGGATAGCTAAATTGACAGAGGAAAAGATAGTTAAATTGACAGCAAAGGAGAGCGAGAAACAGACGTGAGAGAAGATGAGGGTGGCAGGATCTTGTAGAATCTTGGCATCGAAGGAGGAGATTCTTTTTAAAAGGGAATAAACAACAGTATCAATACTGCTGAAATCAAGTAAAACGGATACTGTAAAGACTCTGGTGGATTTGGAAATAATAAGGCCTTTCCTCCACAGTATAGAATGTGCGTAGCAAGTTAGCCTTTTGGGGATTTCTGATTTTTTAATTTTTTCCCAGTCCCAGAATATTATATTCTTTCTTCCTTACTGAGAATAGGGCTACCAAAGTCATGATTTTATGGATCTATTATATTGTCACCTCATCTATAACATGACCCAATTATCGTTCCTGAAAACCACAGTGTGACAAGGCCCTGGTATATGGAGGTACAATATTATCATCATAGTTTCTGTGAGTGTGGGAGCAGAAAGCAATGAAAATAAAGCGTGTATGCAGAACCTACTAAAACATCCATTTAACATATATCTGATGGTATAAAAATTGTTTTGAACGTCACAGGATTAAGCACAAATGGCAAAGGAAGGTGAATGCACCAGTGAAACTGAGCCTGAGCAAAAATTCACGTAGCCGTGTTGCTTTTCTAAATTTCTTTATTCCCAGTTTAACTCACAGTCCAAATACATTGATTCAATTGTTTTCAAGGAAGAGCCAAACCCTTGGTGGGCTATGAGCTAAAGGTGCTATTTCCAGAGGTGGGTGAGGCATTCAGCCTGGACATTGTGTTAGAGAAACAGGAACCTTAAACCAAACTCTCAGTTCACTCCCTGGGAAAATGAATGGCATTCTCCTTAGAGATTTTAATCTTTTGGACAGTGATTAGTTAGTTCTACCTCCCCACTTTTCCTCTAGGTCTAACATGACTCTAGCATTTAAATGGTGATTAGTAAGTGTTTCCCAAGTCAATGGTGGGTGGAGACAAGTCTGGAGAACAAGAGGAGAAAACCAACATAACGCTGGGAAATCTGAAGCAGGTAATAAACAATGGTTGGTTGGATACCTGCCTGAGTGAGATAACTGGATTAATCTGAATATTATTTAAAGACCCTTCTGAAGACCTTGGAATATCTAACTCTAGGGGTTTCAAGTAAAGGAAGACACTTGGAGTGCTGGATGTTCTAGAGGTCACTGCTTGAAAGGTGCATCTTTTCCCAGGTGTTTGAAAATGAAAGAGGGAGAGACAGACAAGTTGGGACAGCCCTGGGGCCTTGTACAACTCTAGATCACTGGGCAGTTGCAGGAGCAGGATGACAATGCACAAGCTGGAAATTAAAACTCAGAAAAGGAGCTCAGGAACCAACCTCTTTCTTTCATTACCTCCAATTGACCCTACCCTCTTTCTGATTGACTCCACTTCAACTCCCCATCCCAACCAAAATGGTCAAATTAACTGAAATGAACTGGTTCTTTCTAAACACCCAAAATTACAGCTTATACTACACATGGTAGTTTGACAGAAATTGTAATAATGATAAATGAATATTGACTGTGAAAGGATCTAGTAATGCTGTTATCTGCACCGAACGTTTGTTCCATTATCTTTTTCCTGGTTATAGAGCTCCTCTCCTGTATGCTGGGATGTAGTGGGGACTGTTCCCACTCTTGTGCCCCAGGAGCACCACCAAACCACAGGGGGGCACACAACCTGAGGATTCGACCTTCCTAGCCACAGTGAGTAGATCAAGAAAGGGCATGTGACTCAAGCCAAATTAAACAGAATCCTACCAAAGGCTTTTGCTAAAGCTATTAGGAAAGAAGCACTATATTTTCTGTGGCATTGCCTCATTATAAAGACAGTGAAAGCTTTTAGCTTCTAGAAGATGTATTTTCCACCAGGGGGAGAGTCTAATTGAAAATAAAGACAACCCACTGTAAGGTACAATCAGGAGATGAAAAGAGACAGCCCTCTGAAGACAGCGTTTAAGTGCCTGTATACAATTTTGCCTGAAAGCTGGGCTACACCTGGATTTTTCAGTTACATATTACAATAGCCTCCATCCCAATCAAACAATAACAACATTAAGCTGGTGTGAGGTGCATTTCTCTCAGTTACAACCAAAAAAGTCTTAATTAATCCAGGGTTATCTTAAAATGAAACCATAATCCTGGATGATTCAAAGAACATCTTTTAAGAAATGCATCTGCTATTCCATATTCCTGACAGGAAACAAGTCACCTTTTTGTCCCTCCTGAAACCCTATGAGATAGGAATTATTTATTGTCAGGACATCTCTAAGTCATTGTTCATGTTTATGTTGAGCCAGTAACTCTATGCTTTGATTAATATTTTGGGGACTTTCAAATGCTATGGCAATAAACGTATTTCCCAGAGCAGGTAAAGATTTTTGGCTATGACTGCCTGGCTTGTCTACTGACTGTTTTGCAGCTAATGGTTCTACATTCTGGGTAATCTAAGAAAAGGGAATGGCAGGAAGAAAACTCGCCTGCCTTGGGTTCCTATCTTGTTTCAGACACTTTAACTATTTTATTCCTTTTATCCTTCCTGAAACTCTAGAAGATAGGAATTATTATGAATTTTAAAGATAATCAAACTAGGACTTCAAGAAGTTAAGCAATTTGCGCAGGTTTTGTTAGTGTCAGATCTGAGATTTGAATTCAGATCAAAAATCAGATCATTTTGGATCTATTGCCAACATACTTAAACAAGCATGCTGTTCATGCTTATTATTGTGGCTGGTTTAAATTTCGTTCCTCTACTCAGATGAAAATAAGATGAATGGCTAGATGATAAAATGTCTGTTACAAGCTCTGTTAACAATTTCCTTTAGGAAGAACCTCTTCCGTCTCCTTCCACTCCCCCCACCACATGTCTAATTTGTTATCCAGTTCTAGCCACTAATTAATCAGGTGTCAAATGATAAACTAGACAAGAAAAACACCCTCCTCACATAGCGAGAGACAAAGAATGACAAAGACACGGGGTGGGTAGGGAGGGCTATATGATGTAACAACGGTAGACCTCCCCACAAGATTTTACTCATAACTGTTTGTGTTTTCATGAAAATATATTTTCCATGTTCCAGTGCAAATAGGATAATAACATATGCTTCTCAATTTGCATGACTGATGTCATGATGTTTCATGTTCTATCCCATTTCTTACATAATTTTTTTCCTTTTGAGATAGCAGATTATCATCGGTCGCAGAGAGATTATAAACTGCAGGAGAGAAGTAGGCCTGTACTTCTCTCCGGCATTCCATGTACACCTCTCCAACTTATGCTCATGATTTGACTGTTTAAACTTATTTTATGTTTAAAAATATTTGCTCTATTATTACTAGTAATCATATAATCTGCTCTTCTCTCTATCTCTCTCTCCCCACCTCAACTTCTACAATGTTTCATGACTTTTATCCCAATATAAGCGTGGCCTTCTTTTCAGCAAAACGTAATTATCAACTAGTTATTTTTGTGGTCAGTTACAAATAAGACCTTAGTACATTGTGTATGCCTAACGACATTATTTGGGGAAATCTGATAGACTCCTCAAATTGCCTTTTCATAATGTAAAATTTCTTGTTTTCTTGGCAAGTAAGATGGCAGAATTCCTAGGAAAGAGTAGGAGATATAAAACATCTTTTTGAAAGATAGCAAGAATTTCTATTAGTGTGTACAGAAACAATAATTAAAAAAATCTCATGCCTTCCCACCACCCTCAGATTCAAAAACATGTCAGTTACCTCAGTTTTGATTGATTTTTTCCTCTTCATGATAAATCATACATTCACACTTCTTTGTATGGCTACTAATTTTTTATTGAATTTCAGACACTGCAAATTTTACCCTGTTGAGTGCTGGATAGCTTTGTATTCTTCTAATTATTGAGCTTTGCTCACAAATGTAGTTAAGTTAGTCGAAACAGTTTGATCATTTTGGATCTTGCTTTTAAGACTTGTTATGTAAGAGAGGAACAGCTTTTAGTCCAGAGCTAATAATTCTCTAATACTGAGGGAAGACATTGATTATCTGTTCTAGTGCTTCAGGCATTATGAGGTTTCCCAGTCTGGATGGTGAGAAGAGGCACTATTTCTGTCCCTTATGTGAGCATTATTGGGAACTGTTTGTTTTCTGTAATACTTCTGAGGGCTCCTTTCCCTAGCTGTGTGTAGCTCCCTCACACGTATGTGTTGATCAGTATTCCTCTAAATACTTGAGGAAGATCTTCTCTTAATTTTTCTATCACTATCATAGCTGCCCACAATGGCCCTGCCTTCAGGCTAAAAAGCCCTAAAAATGGGTAAGTCTTCCTTTAATAATCCCCTTCCTCTAACTTGATTCCCTTCTAGAATCTTTCTACTTTTGTTCTCTCAGATAATTTTTTTTTTTTTTTTT
>NW_012139413.1:2323237-2327952 GCF_000956105.1 Propithecus coquereli | reverse complement strand
TCTTGCTCAGGCTGGTCTCGAATTCCTGACCTTGAGGGATCCTCCCTCCTCAGTCTCCCAGAGTGCTAGGATTACAGGCGTGAGCCACTAGGCCCAGCCATATTTATTTTTTATTTCAAAATATTAAGGGGGTACAAAAGTTTTTGTTACATGGATACACCCTGTGATGCTGAAGTCAAGGTTTTCGGTGTGCCTGCCAATGGAACAATGTTTATTGTACCCAATAGGTAAGTTTTTATTCTGCATCTCCCTCCCAACATCTTCCTTCTTAGTTTCCATTGTCCTTTACATCTTTTTGTGCCCATGTGCATCCATCATTTAGCTCCCACTTAATAGTGAGAACATATTAGTGAAAACACAGATGCGGTTGTTTTTTTTTTCTTCCTAATTTGTTTGAGTTCATTGTAGATATTGGAAATTAGTCCTTTGTCAGATGTATAGTTTGTGAATATTTTATCCCATTCCATATGCTGTCTATTCACTCTGTTAAGTATTTCTTCCACTGTGCAGAAGCTTTTTAATTTAATTAACTCCCATTTATTTACTTTCATTGCTGCTGTATTTGCCTTTGGGGTCTTAGTCATAAATTCTTTGCCTAGGCCTGTATCTAGAAGAGTTTTTTTCCTACATTTTCTTCTAGAACTTTTATGATTTCATGCCTTTCATTTAAGTCTTTAATTCATCTTGAATTAATTTTTGTATGTGGCAAGAGATATGGGTCCTATTTCATTTTTCTACATGTAGCTATCCAATTTTCCCAGCATCATTTATTGAATAAGACATTCTTTCCACAGTGTATGTTTTTGTCTGCTTTGTTGAACATCAACTGATCAAACTCATCAGCTCCTGCCACTTTTAACTTCCCTGGTGTCTCTCTCTCTCTCTCCCTCTCTGTCTCTCTCGGAGAGGGAGGGGCATGGGCACTTGACTTCCAGTCACAGGCGTTTGAGAGTGTCTGCTCTCCCTGCTCCCCCCCGGCCTGGCAAGGAGTGATGTGGGGGCAATTGCAGCACAGCTGATCCCTGTGTAGACCAGTTGTTCTGGACCTGAGAGCTCAGAGTGGCATCAGCTGCGGCAACCTGGGAACAGAGGCCAGCAGAACTCTGTTGAGACTGCTCTTTGATGCAACTTTACTATACAGTCTCCAAGTGGTTCCCTGATCAGTATGGAGGCCCATGGTGGTGGTGGGGCGGGGCCCTCACAGCTTGAGTCTCAGTGTCTATGTGGGGAGCATGGGCCCCTGGGCTTCTCTCCTTTATCTCTTCCCCATGTTTAGGCGTATCCCCCAAGTACCTTCTGATCTTGGCAAGTGGATCTTCTTGTCCCCGTCTCCCTCACTCTGAGTGTTTCCCATTGCTTCTCTGATAATTTACAATGCTCTCTCCAAGAGGATCCATCCACAGGTGGGCATCTACTTGCAACTTTTGATCCTCTCCGTTAGAACAGTGTGTGTGGGCTGCTTCTAGTCCACCATCTTGGACCGTGGTCTATTTTAAAGAATGTAAATATTCAAAATTCCTTTATTAAATGACCTGATTAAATAGAAAATATTCTGATTGAGGTTCTAGGAAATTTGTGGCTCCTGGCACTCTCCACCCCTTGTTTTCTTCTTTTAGCTTTTAAGTCATGCACTCACCTTAAGGGTGTTGAGATCTGGTGCATAGCCATCTTCTTCCCGAAGTCTAGCCAATTTCCTAGACAACAAGAGATGCTTATCAGAAGCATCTCCCACAATTCCCACAACTTCACAATTCACTAGCCACCTTCTTCATTCCACTCCAGTCACCAGCTCCCTTGATCATATTGTGGCAAGTTTTAAGCAGAACTATTTCACATTTTCAATTCTCAACCCTTTTATGCTTTTCACTGCCGCATTCTCTCCCTTGTTGATACCCTCTACTGTTTTGCCACATCTTTTATAATCACCTAGAAAACTCTAGTCCTGAGATTATCCGCACTTACAACTTCTCTACTCTACTTTCATTGTGGAGCTTTGCTAGAAAATATACAGCCATAAAAATACGTGACTCTACAAACGCTTGGTCTTCAACATCAGCTGGGATTCAACAGTGCCCACTAGCTTCTCCCATAAACCTTGCCAGTAATTATGAACCTTATGCATCCTCTTGAACATGCTCACAAATTCAACATCTCAAGCTCTCAGTGACCCCTAGAGAAAAGAGAAGCTATCAGATATAAATAGCTCATTTTTTTCTTGTTGCAATCCTATTTGCAGACTTTTTTGAACCTATATATATTTTTATTTCCTTTTCTCCCATCTTGGTGAAAGGTCTGTCTTTTCACCTTTGGTTTTATTATTGAACACTTTATTGTGAAAAATTTCAAATTCATAAAAAGTTTAAAGAATTGTTGATGAATACCCATATACTCTTCATATATATTCACTAATTGTTAGTATTTTGTTTCTATCTATCTAAACTTTTTTTTGTTCAAACTTTTAAAGGTAAATTTCAGACATGATGAATAATTCAACATTTATCTCTTAAGAAAAATATTTTCTTATATGGACACATTACTGTTATCAAACCCAAGAAATTTAAAATTGAACAATAATTTTATCAAGTATATAGGAGGGAAGAGTATCATCTCACAATTTAGGTATAAATGATCCAACTTATAATTTTTCAACTTTATTATGATATGAAAGCAATACACATTCTGTGGAAAATGTACTTTGAATACCCACACAACCATTCTGTTTTTCACTTTCAATACAGTATTCAATAAATTACATGAGATATTGAATGATTTATTATAAAATAGGCTTTGTGTTAGATGACTTTTCTAGGCTGTAAGCTAATGTAAATGTTCTGAGCATGTTTAAGGTAGGCTAGGTTAAGCTATGATGTTTAGTAGATCAGGTGCATTTTCGAGTTAGGATATTTTCAAGTTACAATGGGTTTATCTGGATGTAACCTTATCATAAGTTGAGGAGCATATATGTGTGTGTGTATATACGTACATGTATGTATATTTACTTAGTATTTAGACACACATTTACTTAAATTTTAAAAATATGTATTTCTTACTTACATTTCTTGAAAAGGTTTTGAAGTAATGAATGACTATTGAGGACTGGTGAACACTTGTGTTTTCTAAAAACTTAGTTTTCAAAATACTACTCCTCACTAAAATGAAAAAGGCTCCTTGGAGAAATGACTGATTCCAGAACTGGAGCAAGGGAAGTACAAGGTGAATCTGGAATATCTTTTTGTAATGGAAAGCTAGGAGGTACTCAAAGACTTATAAGTCCACCTATATTTGTATATTTATACTTTTTAATTCACCAGGGAGTTGACTTCAACAAATACTCATAAAGGAATTGACTTTGGCAAATACTGTATTTTAAATATCCCCTTCTTTAAATCCTACCCAGCTTATATTCTTGATTTCCTTAAAGAATTGTCCCATTCTCTATCTCCAGTTCCTCAATACTCTTTCTTTCCTTAATCCACTGTTATTGTTTTTTTTTTTTTTTTTAGTTATTGAATCATAAATCCTCTGAAAATGCTCTTGGGGAAGTCACCAAGAAACTTTCAGCTGAATCCAATGAATGCTTCTAGTTCTCATTTTCATCCAACTCTCCATCATTGGATATTGTTGCACATTTTTTGAATCACTCTTGTCTTGGCTTCTTCTTAATTGTCCCACATTTTATTCTGCTTTTTCTAGGCTCATTCACAGTCTCTTCTTCCTCTCACTTTCCTACAGCTGTCAGGGTTCTCCTGGGTTCCTCAACTTTGTCTCCGGACTCCTTAACAGGATATGCAAGGTCTTTCATGTCTTCCCCTGCCAACTCAATTAGTCACTCATTTTGATGCATAGTTAGGTAAACTTATTTCTTTTCAAAATCTGTCCTTTTATTTCTCACCATTCCTATATATACTCTAGCCATGATGATTTAACAATATTCACTAGTAGTTCTTGAGCATTTAATGACTACTAGGCACATTTTTAAACACTTTAAATGTAACTAATTCTCATTTAATCTTTCAAATAACCTTATAAAGAAAATGACATTAATAGGAGCTCCAGTTTACATATGAGGAAACTGAAGTAGATGGAATTTAAGACATGTCTATGTTCATATGTCTATTAATTACCAGTACTACATTTGGATCCAGGCGGTCTAACACAGCATTGGATGTCTTCAACCCTACTTTTACGTGCAGTTTCTCTACGTGCTTCATTCTCTCAAATCACAAGACATGGCCTTTCCTCTGCCTGGAATGTATTTCTGCCCATTCTCTTTCTGGTTAGGACATCCTTTAAAACTCAGTCCCAGTGGAAAATCAGTAAGCTGATTTAGGTGGCTTCCACTACACTGCACAGTCTCTTGAATATATCTCTATCATTGCATGTGTCAAATGATACAATTGTTGATTCCATGACAGTAGATGTTGTCCTTCATTACTTCCCTAACATTAGTTCCTATGGTGTATATTTTCAATAAATATTTGTTGAATGAAAATAAACTACTGCTTACATCAGTAGCAAAATAGATCAGTTCATTTTGACACTGAGGAGGGGATGCGTATATACACACGTAATGGGTGTGGTGCTCACTGTCTGGGGGATGGACATGCTTGAAGCTCTGACTCGGGTGGGGCAAGGGCAATATACATAACCTAAATATTTGTACCCCCATAATATGCTGAAATAAAAAAAATTTAAAAATAAATAAATAAAAAAGA
>NW_012139413.1:2319689-2323187 GCF_000956105.1 Propithecus coquereli | reverse complement strand
CAAGGTAAGTTAAATAATTTAGCTAGAGTCAGAGAGCAACTAAATGGCAGAGGCAGGATTCAAACCCAGTTTCTGATGATAAATCTAGTGCTCCCTTTCCTACATATTATGCTACCTATAATCATCTTTGTATGGTCTGAAAGAAGATGACCCCTGGAACTTAGCATAATTTCTTGGGCATAATAGATATCAAAGAGAGATGTATTAATTAAAAATGAATAAAAATACACATAAGTATAAACAAAAGTACTCGGAAACAAGATAATGTACTTAACATAAAAGAGATCTAATAAAACAACTCACTTATCAAGAGACAAATCTTCAATTTGAAAGAGTCAGTGGTGCCAAGAATATACTTGGCCAATGTTAGAAATATTCCAACAAATGTCACAGAATGGACTAGATTTAAGTCATTCGTTTTAGAGAGTGGATCCGATTCCAAAGGGGAGAACTCTCTTAGTACCTGATGTGACAATGTAAGGAAAATACATTTCCAGGCTTATCATTTAAGTTTCTGACTGCAGGCAAACAAGACATAGATGAGGTTCTCAGTGAGAATTGAACAAGGAAGAGAAATTTGTAGGGGCTGAAGTGCTTTAGTAAAGAAAACATGCATCTAACCCCTGTGCTCTTTCTTCCACTACTGTTCTGAACGTGATTTTGTGGATTCACAAAGGCAGCAAGAATGAAAGAGATGGAAAAGTACAGGCTAGTAACATTCAAAAGGAAGCAAAAGCTGTCTGGATTCAGGCTGATAACGCTGAATTTGTCTAGGGACGGATTCTCTTGAAATTTGCACTTGATGCTCAAGAGGCCGTACCAAGAATTATCAGCTATAAGAAGGCACTCTAATTTAGCTTATGAAGCAGTTACTGCTCTGGTTGAATGGACATTGATTAGAAGTTGGAAGAATGTGCTGTAGTAGGTCAGGATTTTATAATATATGTCTCAAAAATGGGAAGTTTAACCCAATATATAAACTTTATTTAGAAATAGACTTTATAGAATTGCACTTATTTATGAAGAACCTGGCATTTGCTATTACATAATGTTGAGGTGGAGCTTGAATTCTCAGAAAAGAGAAAAGCACAAAAGAGGCTGCCTCAGAGAAAAGGAAAATGCAGAAGGGCAGGACACAAAAGTAGTTTAAAAATATATTAGAACATTTACTTTACAATTAACATTCTAGTCTTAAAATATTTCAATGAGAATGTAATATTTAAACTTTTGCAAAATTTAAGTAACGTGAAGAAAAAAGATATCACTCAGATCTTAGAAGGGAATAAATAAAATAATACAAGATTACCTACCTATGTAATAAAATAAATGAACTGTAACAGATCAAATATATCCTAAAGAGCACTATTTACATGTTTTAACATAGTTAAGTAAAAATGGTAAATCTACCCTATGGAATACTATGCAACAGTTTTGAAAGAATAATTTCTATTTAAATGTGCTGGCATAAAAAGTCTATGTCATACTGCTGGGTTAGAGAGAGAGAGAAAGAGAGAGAGAGAGTATACCTTATATTAAATGCCTGGGACCAGAAGTATTTCAGATTTTGGATTTTAGAATATTTGCATTATACTTAGTGGTTGAGCATCCCTAATCTAAATATCCAAAATTGGAAATGCTGCAATGAGCATTTCCTTTGAGAGTTAAAAGTTTCAAATTTTGGAGCATCTCAGATAAACAAGATAGTACGAATAAAACCCAACATTTTCATAATTTATTTATTTATTTAGCAAAATTGGCACTTTTCTTTAATTTGCACTTTATTACTGTTGAGAATAAATATTTTATGTTTGCTTACAAGTTATCCTTCTTTTTTAGTGAAATATCTGTTTGTGTTTTTCACCCATTAATAAATTACATTCTCCTGATCTTTTTCTATGCCTTTCCTTGTCTAATGTTTACCAAAACTAAAATCAGAATCGAGAATCTCTTTTTTTTTTAGTTTTCTTTTACCAACGGCTTCCAACCAAATCTCCAATAAAGATCAATTTAATTTAAAGTGCAGCTCTAGACTATCTAGGATTTAAGCATTTAATTAGAAATCCATTAAAATAATTGTATTCCCTTTTAGTGTAGTCACTTAACCTGTAGTTAAATTGACTTCTATTATCATAAAAAAGCTCATATATAACCGGTACTATTTTGTTTAAAATTATCTTAGAAACATTAGCACTTGTAAATTAAATATAAATGTGCTGAATTCAAAACCCTAAAGTTACCGTTCACAAAAATTGGTGCGCTGATTATATTTTAAAGTCCCAGCTGGAATAAAACAATATTCTTTTATTTATTTATTTATTTATTTATTTATTTATTTTTCATTAATCTCAGTCAATCCCTCTGCACTAGGATTTATCCATCCATTGTAGGAGGGGCACCAGCAGGTAGGAAGGGGACGTTGACTTTCCTCAACTCTCCATCCCCAAGCTAGGGCACTATGTCCTCGCTCATGCACACTTGAGCTGAGTTGCAGGGTGGGGCTCCCAGGCATCTGTGTGTATTTCCACCCCCTCCTACCCCAAGTATCTCCATGCCCGGGAGCATAATAGCAAATAAAAACATCTTGACAGGATGAAAGAGAGAGAGAGAGAGACCATAAAATATAAGTTTTATATTTTAGAACCTTTAAACACTTTCTTTTTCCTGCTTTTTGAGCAAGGGGCCACACGTTTTCATTTTGCATTGGTCACCATGCACACACTTCTCACTTTCCTGGAGCTACTCCCTTCTAATTTTATTGTGAACCTTTACCTAGCTAATGAAGACTCTCCTAATTTCCCTCTTTCTGCCACAAAATGCCTATTTCCACTCCTTTTCCACTTTTTCCTGTGGGTTCTAAAGTAAATTCCACATTATGCTGTCCATCTGATTCTGTTTTTTGAGTTATTGTATGTTGGCAAATTTCAAAGTTTTCAGTGTATCTCTAATACCTACAAGTGCAAACTCTTGACATCCAAGTCAGTTCTCCAGCTATGACCCTCCTTCTAGACTTATATCTCACTACTTTGCTTTATGTACTCAAGGCTTTAGCCAAACTGTGTCACTCATTATTGCAAAGGCTTTTTGCTAACTCCATTCCCTGACTTATTCAAAACCCTGCACCTGGAGTGATCTTTTCATTTTCCATAAGCCAAAATTCTACCATCTTTCAGGTCATAGCCAAAATTCATCATCTTACATAAAGACTTCCAGGGTTCCTCCAACTGGAAACAATTTACTTCCTCAGAAAACTCCTATAGCATTTTTTCTGTCCTTCTCTCTTATGAACACTTTATCTTGCCTTGCAGTTATTTGTAAATATTTCTGTATTCTTCTCCATTAAAATATAAGCTCATTAAGGGCAAGAAACATTGATAATTAATTTTCTATAGTTAGCACTTACATTGATCAATTACAAAGTGATTTTGTATTCATTGAATTTTGTGAAGTCAGTACAAATAATATCATCTATCTCATTTGAGATATATATGGAAACTGCAG
>NW_012139413.1:2306303-2318119 GCF_000956105.1 Propithecus coquereli | reverse complement strand
GCATCCCTAATCTAAATATCCAAAATTGGAAATGCTGCAATGAGCATTTCCTTTGAGAGTTAAAAGTTTCAAATTTTGGAGCATCTCAGATTCCAGATTTTGAATTAGGGATACTCAACTTGCGCGTGTATATATATATATATATGTATATGCATTTAAGTAAACTCATAGAATCTACATACAGATATATTTATATACGTATATATGTATGTATTTTTATAAATGCTTAGAAGGAGACCACTAAGGATTCCCACAGAGCTGACACCAGTTGTTAAGCCTAGATAAAGGGAAGGGTAAACACAAAAGGTATGAAGGGTTACTAAAGAGAGAATTTCACCTTCTCTTTATTATTTACATATATTATAATAAGAATGAATCACCTCTATATTTTTTAAATAACATACATGTGTCTCCAAAACTAGTGATCTGAAATCACCAATGACACATGGATGTTAATCTCTATTTATCCAACAGTGAATATATTACGTATCTATATATGATATCATACCTATAAATATGCCTTTCCTAGAGTTTTCTTTAACTTCCTCTGTAACTTAAGACGGACTACAAGCAAGGCCTATTTCCCACATTTCAAAATTAAAACTTTAGGCAAAAGCATCAATATTTACTACACAGAAAACTTTTCAAAATTTTGATATAAGCAGAGAATGAGTGCTTCTTTTTGAAGTTTTAATGTATTCTTAAGTAATTGCTATAAACACATGGTAGAGTGAGTTACAGTACATCTGATAACTATAACACCATATAGGCATAACTCATAGATAATGTGGGTTCAGTTCCAGACCACATCAATAAAGCAAATATTGAAATAAAGCAAGTCACATGAATTTTTTGGTTTCCCAGTGCATATAAAAGTTATGTTTACACTGTGCTGTAGTTTATTAACTGTGTAATAGCATTATGTCAAAAAGAAACATACATACCTTAATTAAAAATGCTTCATGGCTAAAAAATGCTAACAATCATCTGAACCTTCAGTAAGTTGTTATCTTTTTGCTGGTGGAGGGTCTCACCTCGATGTTGATGGCTGCTGAGTGATGAGGGTGGTGGTTGCTGAAGGTTGAGGTAGCTGTGGCGTTCTTAAGACAACAATGAAGTTTGTCACATCGATTGACTCTTCCTTTCATAAAAGACTTCTCTGTAGCACGCAATGCTGTTTGATAGCATTTTACTCAGAGTAGAATTTCTTTCAAAATTGGAGTCCATCCTCTCAAACCCTGCCGTTGCTTTATCATATCAACTAAGTTTATGTAACATTCTAAATCCTTTGTTGTCATTTCAACAATGTTCACAGCATCTTCACCAGAAGTAGATTCCATCTTAAGATACCATTTTCTTATTCATAAAAAGCAACTCCTCATCCATTCAAGTTTGATTGTGAGATTGCAGCAGTTCAGTCACATCTTCAGGCTCCACTTCTGATTCTAGTTCTCTTATTCTTTCTACCACATCTGCAGTCATTTCCTATACGAAGTCTTCAACCCCTCAAAGTCAGATATGAAGATTGGAATCAATTTCTTCTAAACTCCTGTTAAAGTTGATATTTTGACCTCCTCCCATGAATCACGAGTGTTCTTAATGGCATCTAGAATGGCAAATCTTTTCCAGAAGGTTTCAATTTATTTTGCCCTGATCCATCAGAGGACTTACTACCTGTGGCAGCGATAGCCTTATAAAATGTATTTCTTAAATAACAAGATTTGAAAGTTGAAATTACTCCTTGATCTGTGAGCTGCAGAATGTATGTTGTATTAGCAGGCATGAAAAAAACGTTAATCTCTTTGTTTATCTACATCATAGCTCTTTGGTGACCAGGTGCATTGTCAAAGAGCAGTAATATTTTGAAAAGAATCTTTTTTTCCCCTGAGCAGTAAGTATCAACAGTGGGTTTAAAAGTATTCAGTAAACTATGCTGTAAACAGATGTGCTGTCATACAAGCTTTGTTGTTCCATTCGTAGAACATAGGAAGAGTAGATTTAGCAAAATTCTTAGGGGCCCTAGGATTTTTGGAATGGTAAATGAACATTGGCTACAACTTAAAGTCACAAGCTGCATTACCCCCTAACAAGAGAGTCAGCCTATCCTTTGAAGCTTTGAAGCCACGCATTGCCATCTTCTCTCTAGTTCTGAAAGTTCTAGATAGCATCTTCTTCCAATAGAAAGCTGTTTCGTCTCTGTTGAAAATCTGTTGTTCAGTGTAGCCACCTTCATCAGTGATCTTAGATAGACCTTCTGGATAACTTGCTGCAGTTTCTGCATCGGCACTTGATGCTTCACCTTGCATCTTTATGTTATGAAGATGGCTTCTTTCCTTAAACTTCATGAACCAACCTCTGCTAGTTTCTAAGTTTTCTTCTGCAGCTTCCTCACTTCTCTGAGCCTACTTAGAACTGAAGAGAGTTAGAGCCTTGCTCTACATTATGTTTTGTCTTAAGGTAATGCTGTGGCTGGTTGGATCATCTACCCAGACCACTAAAACTTTTTTCATATCAAAATAAGGCCTTTTTGCTTTCTTATCATTCTACTGGAGTAGCACTTTTAATTTCTTTTAAGAACTTTTCCTTTGCATTCACAAATTGGCTAACTGTTTGGCACAAGAGGCCTAGATTTTAGCCCATCTCGGCTTTTGACATGCCTTCCTCACTGAGCTTAATCATTTCTAGCTTTTGATTTAAAGTGAGAGACATGAGATTCTTCTTTTCACTTGAACACTTAGACGATACTATAGGATCATTAATTGACCCAATTTCAATATTGTTGGGTTTCAGGGGATAGGGAGGCCTGAGGAGATGGAGAGAGATGAGGGAACAGCCAGTTGGTGGAGTAGTCAGAACACACACAACATTTATCGTTAAGTTCACCATTTTATGTGGACACGATTTGTAGTACCCCAAAACAATTTCAATAGTTACATCAAAAATCACTGATCACAGATCACCATAACAGATATAATAATAATTTAAAATTTTGAAATATTGTTAGAATTATCAAAATGCAACAGAGACACAAAGTGAGCACATTCTGCTGGAAAAGGGGCTGGACAGAGAGTTGCCACGAACTTTCAATTTGTAAAAAATACAATATCTGTGTAGTGCAATAAAGCGAAGTATAATAAAACAAGGTATGCCTACATAAGTTTTCTTTTTGTGCGTGGTGACTCTTTAACACTTTAATTAAGGTTTTACTCACGAATTTTATAGAAAATGAAAAGTCCAGAAAAAATTATTACATTTAATTCAAAACTGATTACTTTTACTTCAGTTTTTCTTTTACATCTGAATCACATTTGACTGTTGGCTAGTTGAACATCCTTTTAGCTATTCCACAGACAATAATTATCCTTCCTTCTATTATAAATCTTTTATGCAAACCATATGGCACATTTAGAAATTTTGCAGGCTCTAATTAAAAATGTCCATTCAAATTAAACAAGGTCACTAGAGAAACCATATTGAAATCTATCATATTTTTAGGAGAACTACACGTAGACAGCAATATAACAGACCTATTGTCAGTTAAATGTATCTGCAATCTTCATGGTGATTTGTAACACAAAAGATCAGAAAACAAATCACATCACTAGTTGGTCTTCTAAATATGCAAAGAAAACTAAAATGTCAAGGATGCAAATAGGTAGGCAAAGAAAGCAGCATCTGCTAGATTATTTTGTGTGCCAGAGCTGTGAGTGTGCCTCAGCTCAAAACAGCTTGATTTAGACTCACTGAATGTGTCAACCTCTGCTGATGGTAGACTAGTGTCATGGTTGCTACCAGATCTGCCACCTAGGTCCCCTTCAGAAATGAAGGACTTCTATCCCATGTCCAGCAGTGCTGTCAATCTGCAGCTTTCAGCGGTCATTCCTCCTTGGTACCTGCCTCTGCTGAAGATAACCTCTTTATCCAATGACATGTCCCTTCCTGGGATGGCCCAAATCCAATGACCAGTTCATGTGAAGTCTAAAAGCCCAGTCCTGGGCCCTAAGTGAGGACTACTCTGAAGGGCCATGTCAGCCTCAGAACTTCCCATGAGGTGGGCTGAAGTTTGTGTGACTGCATCTCACATTCTTTTCTCCTGTTCATTCCTATTTCTCTCGCTTCCCATCCACAGCTGTTGATTCTGAGGGCGCTCCCCCTAACAGACATCCGTGCCTTACTCTCCATCTCAGATACTTCGTGGGAACCCATCTTGTGACAATTAATTTTAAAAATCATGTTAAAACCAAATTTGAAACAGAATAATTCACAAGAAAAAAATTTCAAAAAGTATAGTAATAGGCTAATGTTGGGAATAATTTGGTTTCCATCTATCTGTGAACATATAACGTATTTCTGAACATGGAGCATTTCTTGAAACAACTTTTTAATATTAATTAATTTTTAAGAATGAGTCTATTCAGGGAAGCTATTGAATTTCCTTTCTGAGGGTCTCCTGAGGTAAAAGCAAACAGTGAAGCAAAAGCAAAAAGAGAGAGAAAACTGTGGTAAAGACTAGATATTTATTAAATGCAAGTAAAATTACTGATATTTGAAAATAAGTGGAAAGATTGTTAAGGTGGAATTCTGCATTCAGGAACCTGGACAGAGTCCCACAAGCATTGTAACTGAAAAATATAACACACAGCAAAAGTGACAAATTCTTCACCCAGAGTTACATAAAATACCTAGAAAAGATTGTTTTTAATAGAGCTTTTGATGTGTTTTTTTTAAAAATAATAACGGCAGATACGTTCCTGGGTAATTGAATCAATAGACAGATATTTAAAAAAAAACCAGATATTTACTAGTAATATCATTGTGTGAGGTTATGTGAAGGACACAAATACATTAACACTCAGCCTCCACCATGGGGAAACTTAAAATGTAACTTATTGAAACTTCTTTAAGACAAGCCTCTTCTAGAAGAGAAAATCCAAAAAATTTATAAACTGTGTATGCACTTTGAACTGAGGCTGTAATTTTTTTTTTTAACCAGTTGGAAAGTCATAATGGAAAGATACTTTTCCTCAATTTTATCTATTTTTTAACTTATGCTCCAAGGAGAAAAGTACTCTATCTTTTGTTAGAATCACCTTTATTTTGATTTACTACAAATGCCTGATAATTGTTTTATATATGTCACCCATTATAAAAGTTCAACTATAATTCTAATCAGCTCTAAACACAATACCCTCAAGATTCTCTCAAAAAATTATTGAAATAAGAGTAATAACATTTGGTATAAGTATAAAAGTTACAGAATAAGGATATCAAAGATTTATTTTAGAAAGTACATTATTTGAAGACAAATTTCAACATTTGGTGCCACTTTCTTTCCTTTATTAAAAATTTAATAACAGAGATTTTGAAATTTAATTGTTCAGAAATATATTTTAAGCCAGGAAATATGCTTTCTATTACTTTTAAATATTCTTACATCAAAATGTATGTCTAATATTTTCATGAATATTTTCACAGAAATTTAATGCACATCTTTCCAATTTAAATCACACATTATCAAAATGTCATCTCAAAAGTAATATGCTGAATCTTTCTATTACCAATCTTTGAAAACTTTTCTTACTATTAAGAGCAATTTGAGTATTAAGAAGCTACTATTTATTTTCTCATGCCAAACTCACAAAGTTCAAGACCTTATACATACTTTTTGTCAATTAATGTGGGGGGGAAATGAGTAATCTAGCAACTGGTCTTAAAACTATTTCTAAACACAAAAAAGAAGAAGCAAATGAGTTTTCAATACAGTGAATACAGTTTAACATACTCATTAGCATCTTATCCAAACCTCTTAGAATACTTTATTTAAAACCCTGACAAGCTCCCTAGGGGATGGAAATAATGAGTCTTTTTATATACTCATCTTCTGAAATATTAAGGAGCAGCAAAAAAGGGTTAATTTACTTTCTACCTCCCCATCCCCACCTCCTCATAAAAAGAAAGACAAGGATAACTTCAGCTAATGAATCCTTGGGTGTTTCTAGCTCACTAAAGTTATTTTTTCTGATGTTGGTAACACTTACTTATTCTAAATTCTGCTTACTCTTTCCAAATATGTCACGTCAATGAGTTCCATGAGACAATAGAGAGGTGAAGAAGACCAAGATTACAGGTTGGATTCCAGGATGAATGTAAAGGCATTACTCATGAGAAATTATTGTTTGGAGGCCATTTGCTATGATCTTGTACTTGTAAGCAGCCTCTATATATGTGCATTTTTGTTTAACAAAAATGAAATTGAATGACCTTGTGCAGTCCATGATGAAAACACAAAAATTCATTTAATGCATATGTCATTGTATCAGCACTATCATCCCCGTAACAGGTGACAAAGCACTCTACTTTCCTCTAAACAAGTGATGATAGATAGATAGATAGATGGATGTCAGGATGTTAAAAATTAGAGCTTATACAATCTTTTAAATCTAAGGAAATAGGTCCTTACTCTGTGCTTACTCAAGCTTACCTCATGCATAAACATTTTAAAATATTGTTATGATTATAAAAGTAACACATTACTATTGTTGACAAGGTGAATATTACAGGAAATAATTATTAAAAAGAAAATTAAATATCCCCAAGAGCCCACTATTGGGAGAAAGTCTCTGTTAGCCTTTTGGTGTGTTTCTTTCTAGTCTTCACATATCTGATCTGTATCTGTATTTCTGTCTTCATGAATTTGTTTTCCAGCCTCCATATCTTTGTCTACATCCACATCTATTTCTATTTCTGCTTTATTTATTTTTCAGTCCCTCTATACATACATCTATCTACCATGTATTGGGTAAACCCTAAGTCTAACTTCTATTTCCTTGTCTCTTTCTTCAAGACATCTTTGAGAAAAACTTCTCTCCCTTTTTTTTTTCAAAAAAAAAAAAAGCCGGGTCTTTATCTCATGGCAATTATCTTATGTACCTCAATCTAGTCAGCCCCATCACCAAGTAATTAGCATTTCTCAAGTCCATTTTAATACTGTTTGTAGCTCAAATTATATCTAATATATTTTTAGTATAGAGTTCATACCATGTTGTGTAAATCTGTATACTGCTTTTTCACTAAATAGTGTATCGTGAACACTTCTTCATGTTTTAAATATATTTAATATTTTCAAATTTACTACCTAATATTTCAATGTGTTATTTATATTTCTAATGAACTTTATTATCTAAAAGTAAGTCCATAGCTAAGTAAGAGGAGCAGATAAAAAATAGGCATAATGCTGCTTACCTATAGTACTAAGAAATGACACTTAGTAAGAACAAGGATAAGAGCAGACACAATACTTCTATATAGCAAAATGTCATGTTACATTGTCTTGTAAGGGTAAATATAATACATGAATGTAAGTAAAGTTCATGAATAGACAGAGTTAAATCGAATTCGTATACTGCTTAAGAAGCCAAAGAGGGGTGTTTCACATTTGTATTAGATATACATTGTATTCCATACCACGATAGGTAATAAATGCCAGTTTTTACAGAGGTAATAAATATCAGTTTTCCCTTTTTGCCAAACAAAAAGTAATCTGCACTGATTTCCATCTAGCAGGAAATTTGATCTCCATCCTTTGGTTGGGGAAAGAGGTATGTCTTTTCCAAGGTGGCCTAAGTCCTGGAAAAGGATGCCTGGTCTTTAATCCATAAGCTGCACAGGTAAAAAACTTCTAAGGGGCCCCTGCAGGCTTTATCTCTGTCAAGCATGAGAATGGGATAGGCCCTTCTGCCAAGACTGGAAGACACCTCACCTAGAGGCTACTTCCCTTTGCTTCTGTCATGTTTCTGCGCATTCTGCAGCTGTGGGTCATGACCCTGTTCTCGTGAGACTCACCAACATGCCCGTCTCCTCCACAATTCTTGAGCAGTTTCTCCCCAGTTCTTTCTCAGATTGCTTCTGCCTCTTCCTCCTTTTTATATTTTCCCGAATTTTACTTGAAATTCCCTTCAGGTTGTTTATGTTTTCAAAACCTGCTGCATGACAACCTCTTTGAGGCAAGTGAACCCAAAATCCAGGGAAAGAGATGCCTACGTGTGGGTAGTGAGAGCAGACCAGATGAAGGAATGGGCGGAGAAGCCCTTTCATGCTTTCCAGAGTCCTGGGCCATGCATTACTGCTGCAATATCCTATTCTACTACCCACAATTTTAAGATAAAAAGGTTTCCAAATTAAAACAATTTTGTGCATAAACATACTTCTAGAAGGCTAATTAGTTATTCTAAAAGACTAATTCCCGGAGATACCAAGATTGTCTTAGTATCGCTGTGGAATTTTTATAAACAGAGGTACATTAACTGATTGCTTTATCCAAAGATACATTTTAATCACTCAGAATAGAATTCAAAGACTACAAATAGTTCATTTGACTAATATTCTTTAGTCACTCAGCATACTACCATTTGCATGTTGTTGAAGATTTAATGAAAAATTCATGGAGAATTTGATTACACTAATGATTTTGGTTATATTGAGCATTTCTTTATAAACTTGGATAAAATAATAAAACTGGCCTATATTTGTACCATGCTTTACATACTTTCAAACACAGCCTATTTTGTTACAAGTTCCTGGAATGAGAATTAGCAGACAAGATTTTGGTAAATAAGGGAATTCGTTTAATTCGATTCATGATTCAGATTTGAATTTTTTCCAGTATATTAGTGTTTTGCCCCAGCAAGCACCAGCAGGTAAGTGTATACTACACAACTTGAGGACCCTATGCAATGTCCCCCTCACTCCAAATTCTCCCTTCTTGGAAGCACATGCATCCTTGCCCTTTGTGTGTTCTGACCTGCCTTTAGAGCTCAAAAGCCTAATCCTTCCTTATTCCTCTTTTATAAGCCAACTTCTCTCTCCTTTTATTTTTCTTAAGATAAAGTTTTGTAGTTACTGCAGAATTTCTTTATTAGGAATTTAATTTGTCTATTGAACTACAGTAGTATTTTTATTAGCATGGTCACTTTAGATAGAGCTCTGATTATAAAGTATTTTTTTTTAGTGTCGTGTCCTTATTTGCAAAATTGCATTATTGTTAGGGCTGTGAAGTTTTTTAGGAACTCATATTATGGGATAGATACCTATACATTGTGTTTTTTGATCTTCTTAATAAACTTAACGAGGTAGGTAGGGCCATTTTCTCCATTTTACAGATGAAGAAACAGATGCTCCCAGAGTAGCTTCAATGTTCGTCAGTCAGCACGTGGCAAGTAAATGGCCGAAAGGAGACTGGAGCCCTGGTCTGCTATTCTAATGCTCTTGACACAGTAACAGACTCAACATCTTAATAACTATTTGCATAAATTATTTTATTAATTATGATCTGCTATATAATGTAGCTTGTCACTTTAAATTAGTATTTCAAAATTTGGTGCTTATTAGTTTTATGTGTTCACAACTTGTCTGCTTGGCTACTCTTACTTGTGACTCCCTCGATTCCTAGAATATGGTAGAAGCCCTTGTCCTTTCCTACTCTGCTCCCATCCTGTCAAAATACGAACACAATGAATCAGGTGCACTGCTGAGGGATTGAAGTCTTAAGAACAATACTCCAATTCACAAATAGAAATCCCTTCATTGCACACTGGTCCCGGTGTCTCAGAAGACTGATGTTTAACTGGAACCTTCCTACCCAAGTGAAGAGAAAACATACTTGGTTAAAATGGGCATGTGAATTATTGAATAATCCCTTAAGAGAGTTAGATAAAATGAATTATTACAGATTCATCCATAACTATGACTATGCAAGGCAAATTTATTGAACGCCTCTCATGCATCAGACATATTTTTAGGCACTGAAACACAGAAACAAACAAGACAGAGTCCCCTGCCCTCTAGCACAAAGCAAAACAAACAAAGAACAAAAAAAACCCAAAACAAAAACAAAAAAACCCAAAACCTCTTGTAAGAAGTTCCACTGGAAAGGCACAGTTTAGGCCAGTGATTCTCAAACTTTATGGCATCCATTTTACCTGGAGGGTTTGCTAAAACCAATTGTTCGATTAAAAACAAAAAACAGATTGTTGTTTCCCACCCTCTAAGTTTCTCCTTCTTTGGGTCTAGGGTAGGGCCTTAGAATTTGCATTTAAAACAACTTTCTAGGTGATGCTGAGGCCACTGGTTACTTAACCTCACTAAGCTTTTACCATTTGTATAATGGAGCTCAATAATAGTGTCTAACCCACAGGATTGGTTTGAGGATTAAACTAATCAATAGCACAGAGCCTGGTACATAGCGAGAAGTCAATAAATGTTAGCTTTCTGTAACCATTTTTAATATTTTCGTTATTATTAAGGGGTTTCAGGAGGATCCTTCCAAATTCTGTCTCTCTCCTACATCAGAATGTCTAAAATTTCTTTAACCAAAGACAAACTGGTAAAAAATTAAATAAAATTCTCTGGGAGCGTTTACTTTCAGTAATACTAGAAATTAAGACAGCAATATTATATCTTTCCTTTATTCTGCTTTTGATAAGGTGTAGACCACTGGGGCTCCAGAAGGAATAGATAAAGGTGAAAGTATTATCCTGTGGAGAAGACAGAAGTAACAACAACGACAAAAGAGCATGAAGTAAAAAGTGAACTTAAAAATCCTCCTGAGGTCTGGCCTATCCTTACTTAGCACACACAAATTTCCATGCAACAATTAGAGTTCCATCTACAATCCACTTGTCTCTGTAAAATCCATTATTATTACAATAGCAGAATCATTAAAGAATAAAATATTGGACTCTTTTTTTCAGTTGAAGGTCTGCTGTTTAAAAACTCAAGCTGTGTCCAGTTCTGTTATATGGCAGGCCTCCTGAACATTCCCTCAGCAGGGCACGACACATGTTGAAAATAAGGTTATTGAATAAGAAATGCAGAAAATATGATTGATCTCCCATGGCAAACAGCTGCTTCTTGTTAGCAGCTAAGTGAATGCCCTCTTGCTGGGTTTTGCAGACGTCTTAATAGAGAGAAATGCCAACAAAGTCATATATAGTCCAAAAGGAATACAGGAAATGCTTTTTCTTTAGATAATTTCTTTTAAACTTGAAGTATATAAAAATCTCTAAACAATAATTAATACTGCTGCCTTAGGTGAAGTTGCCCTAGATCAATAAAAAATGAAACATTTTTCACAGATGGAATCTTCACCACACATAGGACAATATAGGAAAAAAAATAAATAAAAAATTATTTAAACATTAGATAATTACTGGAAGCAAAGTAATATAGTAACCATGTGATAAATTACTCTTTTCTTGGCTTCTTGCTAAAGATGTAAGCTCTTATTCAAGTATATGAAGAATATATACTTTCATTGGATTTGCAAAGCCTAAGTTTAAATTTTTTTTTGAGCCAAATGTACATAAATGAATACATATTTTAGTTCCTGGATGAGATTTTAACCATTATTCTTCGGGAGTTAGGTTTTTGCATGCATCTGGTACAAAACTCACAAATAATAAGGATTGGTTGTATATTATTCATCATTGTAAAGATACTGCTCCATTTTTTTTAGATTCTACTGTGACAAATCGTCTGCCATTTTAAGTAATGTCTTTCTATCCTGTTGTTTTAGAATTTTTTCTTTGTTCTAGATGTTCTGAAGTTTCACTATATGTGATATGAGTTTAATTTTAATTACCTTTACAACAGTATTCACTTCCAATCTAAAAATATATATCTTTCAGCCGGGTGTGGTGGCTCACGCCTGTCATCCTAGCACTCTGGGAGGTCGAGGCGGGTAGATCGCTCAAGGTCAGGAGTTCGAGACCAGCCTGAGCAAGAGCGAGACCCCCGTCTCTACTAAAAATAGAAAGAAA
>NW_012139413.1:2301765-2305947 GCF_000956105.1 Propithecus coquereli | reverse complement strand
ATCTTAACCCATCTTTCATATTTTTAATCTCTTCATATGATTTGGTTGTATACTAAATGAAATCCTATCTATCTTTCAATTCACTAATTCTATGTCCATAATTTCTACTGGTTTTATATTATGCCCCCTCATTTTTGATTCACATTTGCCAGTTTTTGTTTCACTATTTTCTCTTATTACTCCTTTCCTTTTCTATTTAAGTATCTTCACCATACTTATTGACAAGCCATTTATGACTATTATATTATTTGGCTATCAATGGAACTAAATTCATCTTCTAATGTTTCTTAGCTTTTTTCCTTAGCAATGATTTTTTTTTCTATGTGTTGCAGAATTTTTGTTGGCAACTTTAGTTTGTGTAAAAGCATTTTTTTCTTTCTGTGCTCTCTTTCTGAACTCATCCCTCCCCTTCTATTAGTTTCTCAGTTGCTTATATCTGGACTCTTCAGAAGAGTCATTCATGGAAAAGGGGCTAAAACAGACAGAGTCTTTGAACAATCAGGTGATTTGGCTTAATTGTTAGTCCTTCAGCACCTGAGGAATGTAAATTAGAACAAGTAGCTTGACGACGGGGTGGAGCAAGATGGCTGAAAAGAAACCACCAGCAATCGTTCCTCCACACATCCAGCAATCGTTCCTCCACACAAATATCAAATTCAACAACTACCTACGCAAGCAAGCTCCTTCAGAAGAACCAAAAATTAGGTGAATGATCATACTACCTGATTTTAACATTATATCAAAGAAAGAGGCACTGAAGAGGGCAGAAAAGACAATCTTGTGTTGCCCACACTGCCCCTCCCCATCCACCAGCAGTACCATGCCAGCACACTGAGTGGAGAGAGAATCTGTGCACCCAGAGGAGGGAGAATGAAGTGATTTTGAGACATTGCATTGAAACTCAGGATTGCCCTGGCATAGGGGAACATAATACAGAGCAGAATTCTGCCAGTACCCACAGAAGGAATATTTAGACCAGCCTGGCCAGAAAAATAATCCTCTGCCCCAGAACCCAAGTTCTGGTTAGCCCCAGCATTGGCTGACAAAAAGCAGCCTAGGGCCTGAACTAAATTCATAAGGCAATGGAGCTACAAAGACTACAAAGTCCTTGGTCAATTCCTGCAGATGTGCTAGCTGGGAGCCAGTGGACATGGGATGCACATGACCTAGTGAGATACCAGTGGCAGCAGCCAAGTCAGTGTCTGTGTCACCTCTTTCCCAACTACAGGCAGGGTAACTCAGGGAGAATATTCTTGAACTTGGGGAAAGGAAAGGGAAGAGCTCAAAGGACATTGATTTGCAACTTGGATACCAGTTCAACCACAGTAAAATAAAGTACCAAGCAGACTCCTGAAGCCCCTGAGTCCAGGCCTTAGTTCCTCGACAGCATTTCAAGAGCCACCCTGGGCCAGAAGAAAACATGTTTCCCTGCAAGGAAGGACCCAGTTCTAGCAGGATTCACACCTGCTGATTAAAGAGACCTGGGGCTTTGAATTAACATCAGAGGTAGCCAGGCAATTGTCATCATGGGCTTTGTGTGAGACTGGGCTAGCTTCAGGTGTGACCTGGTGCAGGTGGCCACAAGGGAGTACCCATGTCACTCCTCTCCCAACTCCAGCAGTGCAGCACAGAGAGTGAGGAAAGAGAGTGACAGACTTTGCTTGGTAATCCAGGGAATTTGCCCATATCTTACCCAAGTCCACCAATGCAGAAATCACCAGGAGTCTGCAAGAGACACAGCATTACTGGACTTGGGTTACCCCTAGTACAGATAAGGCTGCAGTGACCAAAGATCTAGATCACAACATTAAATTCCCTTTGAATATCTGGAAAGCCTTCTAAAGAAGGATAGAAGCCTAGACTAGGAAGATTAAAATAAATACCTAGCTCTTCAATGCCTAGATGTTGACAAATATCTGCAAGCATCAAGAACATCCAGGAAAACATGACCTCACCAAATAAACCAAATTAGGTACCAATGACCAATCCTGGAGTGATGGAGATATGTGATCTTTCAGACAAAGAATTCAAAATAACTGTCCTGAAGAAGTTGTTTCCTTCAACAAAACAAAGAGAAGGAATTCAGAACCCTATCAGAGAAATTTAACAAAGAGATTGAAATAATAATAAAAAAAAATCAAGTAGAAATTCTAGAGCTGAAAAATTCAATTGACAAACTGAGAAATGCATCAGAGTCTATCAACAACACAATTGACCAAACAGAAGAAAGAATTAGTGAGCTTTAAGACAGGCTATTTGAAAATACACAGTCAGAAAAGAACAAAGAAAAAAGAATTAAAAGGTTTGAAGTATGCCTACAAGATCTAGAAAATAGCCTCAAAAGGGCAAATCTAAGAGTTATTGGTCTTAAAGTAGAAGTAGAGAGAGAAATTGGGGTAGAAAGTTTATTCAAAGAAATAATAACAGAGCACTTTCCAAACCTAGAGTAAGATATCAATATTCAGGTACAAGAAGGTCATAGGACACCAAGCAGATTTAATCTAAATAAGACTACTTCAAGGCATTTAACAATCAAGCTCTTTCCAAAGGTCATAGAAAAAGAAAAGGTCCTAAGGGAAACAAGAAAAAAGAAAAAAGTAGCATACAAGGGAGTTCCAATATGTATGGCAGCAGACTTCTCAGTGGAAACCTTACAGGCCAGGAGTGAGTGGCATGACATATTCAAAGCACTGAAGGATAAACCTTAACCTAGAATATTATATCCTGCAAAAATATCCTTAAAAGGTGAAGGAGTGCCGGTAGTTCACGACTCTCCCAAAAAATCGGGTCCCAGGCAGGAACGTCACAAGAGATTGGAAATAAAAGAGACAGAGACAAAGTATAGATTAAAGTGATGGGGAAATCAGGGGTCCTCCAGCATTCCCGTGAGCCAGGATGCCATAAGTGGAATCCCGCATCAATATTTATTCTTTCAGCAAATGATTATTATCAGTCACCGATTTACATGTACATATCATGAGTTTAAGTTTCGAGGTCTCCCAAAGTAACAATAAACTACCTAAGTATACACAAGTTAAAGATAAAATAGTGAGTCAACACTAAAGCATATAATCCAAATAGGAACAAAGAGACCACGTACTTCTTTCTACTTTATCTAGTTCCTCATTTACTGAGACATGAACTCAGGAGAAAGATAGGAACATTGCCTCAGGCTTAGAATAGCAAACTGCTCTTATCTGCTGGGCTGACATCCTTTGATCATTCTCTCTGCCTTCAGATTACAAGCCCTGTCCATTTGCAGACATCCAGGCTGTGGCCCTCAGGCTTCAAGGTGGGGTCCATTTGCAGACATCCCTGATTGGTGGGATGTCGCCCTCAAGGTTGATCATTTGCTCAGTGGACTGACATGTCCACAGGTTGCTATTTGGCAAAGTCCTGTCTCACTCCTGGAGTTCTCATGTCTCAACTCTAACCCTCAACAAAGGAGAAATAAAGACTTTCCCAGATAAACAAAAGCTGATGAATTTCATCAACACCAGACCTGTCCTACAAGAAATGTTAAAAGAAATTCTTCAATAGGAAAGAAAAGGACATTAATGAACAACAAGAAATCATCTGAAGGTATTTAACTCACTGGTAACAATAAGTACACAAATACAGAATACCTTATTCCTATAATTGCAGAGTATAAACCACTTATATCATGAATAGGAAGACTAAAAGACAAACCTATCAACAACAACTAGAGTAACTTTTTGAGACATAGATAATATGAAAAGGTATGGATGGAAACATCAAAAAGTTAAGAAGCAGGGGGCAGATGAAGTTAAGGTATGAATTGCTGTTAGAGTTCTCTTAGCTTATTTATTTGTTTGTAAGCAGAGTCATGATATGTTTAAATAATTGGTTATAAAATGTTTTTTGGCCAGGTGTTGTGGCTCATGCCTATAATACTAGCACTTTGGGAGGCAGAGATGGGAGGATTGCTTGAGGCTAGGAGTTCGAGATCAGCCTGAGCAAGAGCAAGACTCCGAATCTACAAAAAATAGAAAAATTAGCCAAACGTGGTGGCATGTGCCTGTGGTCCCAGCTACTTTGGAGGTTGAGGCAGGGGGATAACCTGAGCCCAGGAGTTTGAGGTTGCAGTGAGCAACTATGATAATGCCACTGCACTCTAGCCTGAGTGACAGAGCAAGACCCTGTCTCAAAAAATTAAAAAAT
>NW_012139413.1:2289705-2291585 GCF_000956105.1 Propithecus coquereli | reverse complement strand
ATATGAAGAAAAGAGAGAAAGTGAAGCAGCAAAGGAAAGAAGGGAATATTCCTCCAAGAGCCTAAGTCAAGATTTCTCTGTACACAGATTGCAAGGAGCAGGCAAAACTTTTTTAAAATCAAAAAACAGGCCAGGCATGGTGGCTCATGCCTGTAATCCTAGCACTCTGGGAAGCTGAGGTGGAAGGATCACTTGAGATCAGGAGTTGGAGACCAGCATGAGCAAGAGTGAGACCCCTGTCTCTACAAAAAATAGGGAAAATTAGCCGGGTGTGGTGGCATGTGCCTGTAGTCCCAGCTATTGGGAGGATGAGGTAGGAAGATCATTTGAGCCCAGGAGTTTGAGGTTGCTGTGAGCTGTGATGACGCCACTGCACTCTAGCCAGGGTGACAGAGCAAGACTCTGCCTCAAAAAGAAAAAAAAAATCAATAATCAAAATCTATTGTCATTTCTGCTTATCTTTGATTAATATTAATATTTTCTAATCCACTGTTCTAGATATAATGATTCCCTTAATTCCTGCATTTTCAGTTTTTACCCATATTTCTGTTTTTAAAAAAATGCAAAACAAATCAGGTCCCCTAAGAAATGGGTGTGGGTAGCAACAAGCTTCCTAGGTCTTCCGGGAAACTGGCATGAAGACACAATTTGCTACATGGAGACTAACAAATATCCATATGCTTTTGTGCTATTTTCTCTGATGAACAGCTTGAGAAGGACTGGTTAATAAAACCTTTCAATGATTCCAGATTCAAGAGTGTCTGCAAACATCAGCCATGGCCCAGAAACAAATCAAACAGCCTAGAAAATTTTATATAGACTTAAAGTCAGTTTGGAACGTGCATTTAAAAATGTCCAATAAACCTAGGATCTAGGTGATACGTGCAAAAAATACACACAAATTACATAAAGCAAATGCAATGGAATTATGTCCCACAAAATTCTTACCAAATTTTTATTTTTTTAGAAAGAATTTCTGGAATATTAGCTGACACATTTTCAATTCAAATTCCTCATTGGAGGGATTATAAATATCTTTTCACAAGATGTATATGGAGACAGGTGTCATTGTAGAAAGAGTACTAGTGTTGGGGTAAACAACAAATGCTGGTTTCATAACTTACTGATTGTGCACAAATCTTAATCTCTCTGAGCCCCATTTTCCTCTTAAATAGAAATAAGAATAATAATACCTTTTACTTTACATGATAGATTATGTGAATAACAAAGTGTTATCCAACAGTAAGGGTTTATTTACATTATTATAGAAATTTTCGGGAAAAACAACTGGAAAATTGAGAACAAGAATAAAATTCAGCATAGACTAATTCAGCATCACTTTGAAGAGTAAAGACACATCATGGCATTGTTATTCCAACTTGTGAAAAGGTGCCTACTCAGCTAGTCAAAATGTCCATGTGACTTCAGTGAACAGATTGGGCTCAGAGAAGCTGCCCTGATCTTTCTGCTTCATGTTCTGATTCAGCGTGGTAGAGTCAAAGGTTTGAATGTGTTGGTTCACATAGAGGGCCTGATAAACCAAGCCCACACAGATTCAACTGAATTCCTATTTATGGATATATTAGTGGCTTAAAAACTTCGACTGTTCTTTTTCACAGTGAATCACATTCCTGGGGAGCAGATCTATTCAGAAAACCAAATTATAGATGAGAAAGTAGCCTTGTCACTTTGAACAAAGAAAGTCACATGCCCTTGACAGTTACTGCTATCAAGCTGAACAAGCCGAGTGAATTGCCCTCCTCTACTATACATTATTTCTCCTTTTTAAAGCAGGATGGGCAGGAAAGCAAAGTCTGAAACATTTAATTAGCCAACATTTATTTTCTATGAGCCAGCAATGTTCTGGGCGCTAGGTGATA
>NW_012139413.1:2288354-2289655 GCF_000956105.1 Propithecus coquereli | reverse complement strand
AAAAAAAAAAGAAACTCTCAAAAAATTGGATATAGAAAAAACTTACCTCAGCATGATAAAAGCCATATATGACAGACCCACAGCTAGCGTCATACTGAACGGGGAAAAACTGAAAGCCTTTCCCCTAAGATCTGGAACAAGACAAGGATGGCCATTTTCACCACTGGAAGTTCTAGCTATAGAAATCAGGCAAGGGAAAGAAATAAAGGGCATCAGAATTGGAAAGGAAGAAGTCAAATTATCCTTGTTGGCAGAGGATATGATCTTATATCTAGAGAAACTTAAAGACTCCACAACAAAAGCTGTTAATATTAGAATGGATAAACAAATTCGGTACAGTTGCAGGATACAAAATCAACATACAAAAATTAGTAGCATTTCTACATGCCAACAGATACATGCAAAAATGCTCAACATCATTAGTCATCAGAGAAATGCAAATCAAGTACAATGAGATATCATCTCGACCCAGTTAAAATGGCTTTTATCAAAAAGACAGGCAGTAATGAATGCTGGTAAGGATATGAAGAAAGGGGAACCCTAGAATGTAAATTAGTGCAACCACTATGGGGAACAGTAAGGAGGTTCCTGAAAAAAACTGAAAATAGAACTACCATATGATCCAGCAATCCCACTGCTTGGTATATATCCAAAGAAGGGGAATTCTGTATGTCAAAAAGATAACTACACTCCCATGTTTATTAGGGCACTATTCACAATAGCCAAGATTCGAAATCAACCTAAGTATCCATCAACAGATGAATGGATAAATAAATTGTGAATGGAATCTTATATAATCACAAAAAGAGAATGAAATCCTGCCATTTGCAACAATATGGATGGAACTGGAAAACATTATGTTCAGTGAAATAAGCCAAATACACAAAGAAAAATCTTGCATGTACTTAATCATATGTGGGAGTTAAATATTAAAAACAATTGATCTCATGGAGCCCAAGAGTAGAATGATGGTTACCAGAGGCTGTGAGGGTAGTGGGGAGGGGAGGATAAAGTAGGGATGGTTAATGGGTGCAAAATCTTATTATATAATTAGATAGAATGAATAATATTTGATAGCACAACAAAGTGACTGTAGTCAACAATAAGTTATGGTACACTTTAAAATAGCTAAAAGAGTGGAACTGGGATATTCCTAACACAAAGAAATGATAAATGCCTGAGGTGATGGAAACCCCAATTACCCTGATTTGATTAATTCACATTGTATGTCTGTTATCAAAACATCGCATGTACCCTTTAAAGATATGCAACCATTATGTACCCATAACAATTAAAAATTT
>NW_012139413.1:2273139-2275879 GCF_000956105.1 Propithecus coquereli | reverse complement strand
TGTGTGTGTGTGTGTGTGTGTGTGGCAGACGGAAATTACCAAATGTGATAATAATTATACTAGCAGTGTACTAAGAGATCAATTACAATTATAATGGCTATTGTAACAGCGAGTTAGAAAATGATTTTCTCTTAATAAATAAATGAGTAAAAAGAAATTCTATGTGAGTGTGAACTGAGGATATGTTAAGTTGTCAGAATATAATGACAGACGAAGAAGAATTTATATAACACTATTTACCAAAAACTATTTCCTCCACAGAAACTTGTGTAGAAATCTACCAAGTCTTGTTAAAAACTGCATTATCTAAAGATAAACCACAGCCCAGGATCCAAAATAATTTGGGGACATTTTATAAAGACCAGATAAACTAACGTACATAATGATCTTGACAGCAGATCATCAAAACTGGCAAAGAGAGAAGAGCTACAGCAACGTACAGAGGCCCCTTACATTAAAGAAACTGTTGACAATAACCTTTCCATCTCTAATCTTCCACCTGAGGAGTTTTGAAGGCTGTGATATCATCTAGGAAACGCTGGCTAACTGCCTCTGGAGACTTCTCTCAGGATGAAACTACTACGATGAATTCCCTTCACTCCAAAGTGGGCCTTGTCACTTCATCATATCTCCTTGCTGCAGATGAGTATGTGATATCAGAAAATAACCTAATGGCATACACCACAGTTTATGCAGCATGATCATGATTTGCCAAATAGAAATCAGAAAGTTATTTGTCAAGCATGGAGACTGCATTAGTCAGCTTTTGTTAAAATAGCAAATAACCCAAAACCTCAGAGGCATAGAACCACCAATACCTTTTCCTTGCTTAGAGGTCTTGGGTTGGCTTTGACTCTCCTCAGCTCTGTACCTATTCTGCACCCACCCTCTCTGGGACTTGCTTTCTTCATGGCAGAGCATAAAGATGCAAGAGGCCACGCTGAACTACGCATTCATTTTTAAAACTTCTGCTCAGAACTCGTGCTAAATCACAATCACTGTTATGCTAATGGCCAAAACAAGTCCCATGACTAAGTTGGCCAATGGGTGGGGGAAATTCCTTTGCCTTTAGGGAAGTACCCAAATCTACATAACAAAAGATATGTATTAAATATTTATATTTAATACACTCTTAAGGAGCGGAGGGAGCATAGTCAGGATCAGTTCTTGTTGGTTAATTGCCGCCTAGCTGCAAATTTACTTTTTGCTTTCCCTGTGAAAATGGATCAAGACCCTTTAAATAATTTCGCTTTGTTAGCGGGCATGATGTTAAGCCTTACCAGTAGAGGGCACTGGAGGGACATTGTGGGGTCATCCTTCTTGACTCCCGTGTGCTTCTCCAGGCAGGCTCCTGATGCATCTTCTCTTGGGGCCTGGCTCCCCTAGAACAGGCGGCTCCTCCAGTCTGTCTCTTGGAACCCGTGTAGCTTTTTTTAACCCCTTGCTCCAGCAGTGCAGACATCTTCTCCAGCATCAGGCTTTAGCGGTATGCCCAGCTTTCCCAGAATCTAGCCTCTGTAATGCAAGCCCTTTCTCCAGCGTTACTCTGTTGCAGCATGGTTGGCTTCTGCGGTTTGCGGCTACGTTGCCGCATCGTACACCGTTTGCGGCTACGTTGCCGCATCGTACACCGCGTCTCCAATGCCATCTCCAACACTTCAGGCACCTTCTCTGGTTCCAGGCTCCTGAAGCATATGTAGTTTCGTTAGCAGCTGGCTTGTGCAGTGACTAATGGCCAACAGCATCCAACAACCAGTAATTTCCCCTGACTCTCCCTTCAGGCACTATTATGGTGAAAAGGTATCTCACCATGCACAGTTTTCTCCAGCATCCTAGAAAGTAGATTTCTGGCAAGTTCCAGAGGCCAGATTTCCAAGTTCTGCTTGTGTGGTAACAGAGTGACCTCTCTGTCATTCAGTGAACCACAGCAGTTAGGCAGATAGCCAGGATCCCCAGTTCTTCTAGGGACAGGGGTGCCCTGCCCTGGTGCTGCCTGGATCAATTGTCCTGCCTGGGAAGAAGGATAAGGGTGGGTACTCCGTCTTGGTGCTGCCGCACTCTTAATCCTATCCTGAACAACTGCTACACTTTGAGAAGGAGGGAAAGGCTTACCAATCTGGGAATTATTCCTCAGCCCAAGCATAATAGGATTTGGAAAGTGACCTAGAGTAACCTAAGGCTAATTATTATGTCATTAGCTTAAATCTACATTGTGGTTCACCTCACCACACAGCTGGGCTTTTAGAGAAGGAGCTCACTTGGGTATGCAGATTCAACCTTGAGAACAACTGTTAATCATTTGGTAACATCCCACCTCCCGAATGCCCTTCCCTGGAATAGGCCAATAAAAGGAAATAACTCAAGAATTCCCAGAGTCAGTTGGTCAGTAAATCAGTGAGTCAGTCTGTCTCTCTCCACTGGCAGACACCGACCCGTTTTGTTTTATAATAGAAAGCCACTCATGTGAAATTGCTTCCTGCTTGCGGTCACTGGCCCTACTTGTGAATTTTTTTTTCCAAGCAAGGAGCAAAAGAACTAGGATAACAGTTCTCCAAGAGGCTGTACCTGACACTTTGGTGTGTCTGGTCATTCTTTGGCCAAGAGCACACCAAGAACAGAGAACAGACTGCCACCCTGATGTGACCACACTCTTTCCAACAAGGTCTGGATCTCAGCCCCAGGGAGCCTCTTCTTTGGGTGAAATGGAATCAGTTCATTCCTGGAAGGTAGTAACTGAAAT
>NW_012139413.1:2270712-2272273 GCF_000956105.1 Propithecus coquereli | reverse complement strand
TTTATTAATATGTGTATATATTTTTTTACAGACATGTTTATTGAGACTGCGGCTATTTCTCTAATTGAAAAATGAGGAATGCAAAGAATTATTTGAGATAATAGACAATGTTTTATTTTCTTGTCTAAAATCTTCTCTGGACTGACTACTGATGTGAATAATTGATAATAATAAGCTCACCATGAATATATAGACAAGGTAGGTGTCTAACACTAGGCTAGAGCTGTGGAAATCTAAGAAACTCATTTTGAGAGGCACAGAAACAGGTTTAAATGGAAAACAAGGTTATCTTAAAGCTATGCCTAAAGGGCCAGGTGGAGTCCATGGCTTCTGTAATTTCTGATAAAGTTTAATTGCTGCTTATGCTTTGCTGTCTTCTATCCTCTAATTTGATATAATCTCGTATCTTACTAGATAGCTTCTCTGGGTAGCTGTGAGGTGCAGAAAAGTAGTCTTTCTGCTGCCATTATAACTTCTCAATCTTTTCCTGGCCTCTTGCACAGAATTCCAGGTTTTGGACTACATTTACAATTATAGGCTTATGCTTGTGAATTAGGGCATTTATAACTTAGAAGCAGCTTTTAAAGATATTCTGTTCCTAATGTCTCATTTTACAGATCAGGAAATTAAGGCCCAGAGAAAGGAGGAAATATATTCTGGGCTGTACAGTGGATAGATCTGAAGTCATCACTGAAGTCTCCTGATGCCCACATTCTGAGCGCCTGTGGACAAAAAGGGGGCTCTTCATTCATATCAGAGAGTTGCACTTGTGAAAATGGAGATTTGAATAGCTACAACTGAAGAAAGGCGGCCAGCCAGGGGCCTGTCTGAATGTTGTGTGCGTTATGCTGATAATTCGTGGCTCCTGGAGATCCATAGTTCTACCCAATTTACCATTACTAGGAACCATTACCCATAGTTGTCATATTCATTCTGATATAAACAAGAGCATACAATTAAAACTCTGAATTCTGAGTGTGTCTCTGGGTATTTTTTAAGCCAAAGTTTGTTCTTTTTTTTAAAGCATTCTTTTTTGTTTGCTTGCTTCTTTGTATATAAAGAATCTTTTTTTTTTTTAAAGCAGTTGTTGCTCACTTCTCTTTGCAAACCATCTGGCAATTCCATTTTCCGATGACATTCAACAAAAAGGAAACAGTAAATACTGTAACAGAAACGAAGGTAAACACAGGTCATCTCATCAAAGAGAGAACTTATTTACAACCAGATCTGAGTATTGCTAAATATTATGTCCCAAAAACATAATTAATAATAGCATTCAGGAGAAGTTTCCATCTTTAATCTTACTTCTCATTAATTTGAAACTGATTTAACTTAGGATTTAATGCATGAAAATAGGAATCAGCATAAAAAGAAAGCTTAGGTTCATAATGAAGATAATAAGCAGACTCTGCCAGATGGCAATATCAAAACCTATGGTGGGGGCATAAACAAAAATCAAGAGCTTAGGTTCATAATGAAGATAATAAGGAGACTCTGCCAGATGGCAATATCAAAACCTATGGTGGGGGCATAAACAAAAATCAAGTACTGATTTTCAAAT
>NW_012139413.1:2268403-2270662 GCF_000956105.1 Propithecus coquereli | reverse complement strand
GAAATGAATACAAGTCCATACTTCAAAAATAAGAACAAAATACATTTTTGTTTGTTAAACTACTCTAAATAGCAATCTAACTTGATTTTTGAATAATTGAGTTTCCTGTCCCTTCAGCTACTAGTCTTTTAATATTAAACAGCCCCACTAACATTTTGTAGATAATCATGCCTAAAGTAGAGTTTAAAACTGGGCTGTTAATGAGAGTGTTGGCAGATATGAGCTTCCTGCAGAATCTATTATGTATTGTTTTAAAACTTCATTAAGGGTATCTCAGATGGGTCCATAAAATACAGGGATGTTTCCATAGAAAATGTGACTTTCATTAGCCCTCTCATGAGAAACATCATCAGTTTACTGATTCGAGATGGCAATAAAATATACATAGCCCATTCTAGGAAGCTCCATTTTCCCAGATCTTGAGATTTGTGATTAGTAGCCAAAGAATTTATGTCACATAGCACATAAGGTAATGGACAAAGTAAGATTTACCTTACCAAATATTACCATTGAAAGTCAAATCTGCACGAGTCAGCTGATATGGTATTCCTCCTATATTTCCTTTAAGTGCATTCGAGGATTATATATACTCTTTTGCCATGTTCAATATTAAGAATGAGATGAACCATTTATAGATGGTTAATAGTATGTCTGCTCAAAACTACTAGAAAATGTTTTGAGAGTTTCACACCATCTGTAAGACATCTAAAAATATGGAAGTTAATGCCATTATTATAATTTAGAATATGTTCAATACAATTTTTTTAAACTTTCTTTTTTCTTTTATAAAATAGTTACGATATTCTTTATATTATGACAAAGATTCCTATGCTTTCAGGTTTATATACTTAGCATATGCTTCTGACTTTCATAAAACCTACTGTCTCATTGTATTCCAGCCTGAAAGTATATTCCTTTTTTAAGGAAAATTATTGCTATCTTTTGAAGCAGAATATCATAGATGTTTTAGTTCTATTTTTTTTTTTTTGAGACAGAGTCTCACTCTTTTGCTAGGTCTATTTTTAAGAAATACATAAACTTAAACTTAAGAACTCAGACATTAGAAATTAATCATGTTTTCCATGAGTCTCCTGAAAAAAGGTTTGTATCAAATTTATGGACTAATTATTTTAAACTAAATTTTGATATAAAATTTTTATCAGGTTGTATTCTGAAAGTAGTTCCTTAAAATTTAAGAAGTGCAATGCTTCATTAAAACCTTACCAAACCTTACCTCTGCCAATGACTTACTCTGATCTATTTTTCACTCATTCATCTCTTCATATACCATTCACTGAAAATCTACTCTATGTCAGGCCCCGTGTAAGGCATCAAACGGGGCTATTAAACAATTCAGGCATGATCCTTACCTTCATGGCATTCACAGCTCTAGTAAGAGAGACAGACAGTTTAAGAAATATAATACACCATGTGAAGTTTTAATAGAGGGTTTGTCCAAAGAGCTGTGGGATCACAGAGAAACAAAGGGACTAAGTGTTCACTATATACTAGGGAAAATCAGGTCCAGGAAAGATCAGAAGGAAGACGACTGTGGGCTAGGTGTACTCCCCCATTTCTCTCTACTCACCTCCAAGCTCGCGTTAAGCCTCTCTCCCATCATTTTATCCCTTTCCCCTTTTGGTGATAATATTATGTACTTGTTAAGGAGCTTTCCCATAGTAAATTTCTCTACTGCTTGATCACATTTATAAATGGCAGTTGGGGAATATGATACTTACTGATAGTTGGAAGTTATGATTAGGTTATTGATGACTTCAGAAGAAGGAGAAATTACATTTCTACCTACCCTTATCTTAAGGTCTGTCCTAATATCCTGTTTTTTCTGGACTAAAATATATTTTGAAGATCACTGTTCTGATTAAGTCTTATCCCACTGACTAGGCTATGGGTTCAGTGGGAATTAGGAGGATATTAACATAACATCAATCAATTATTTCATGGTATCAAAAACTTTCTTTTTTAAAGACCTTTACTATTAACATATCCTTTTCACCGAAACATTCATTTGACTTAAAAAAAAAATCCCACGAGTTTAGTGGGGCAGTTCTTATTATCCCCCTTTTAGAGATGAGAAAAAAATGAGATTCTACAAGTGCAGTAGCAGAGATTGAACTAGACTCTGTGGCTGTTTTCTATCTCCTCATGATAGAAAATAAAGCCTTAAACACATAGCCTCATACTGCTCTGTGTGTGTGTGTGTGTGTGTGTGTGTGTGTGTGTGTGTGTGTGTGTGTGTGG
>NW_012139413.1:2251843-2255215 GCF_000956105.1 Propithecus coquereli | reverse complement strand
AGCTCCTTCCGAATTGCTGCAAAAGGCATTAATTCATCCTTTTTATGGCTGAGTAGTACTCCATAGTATACATATACCACATTTTGTGGTGGGCACTTGGGTTGATTCCGTATCTTTACAATTGTGAATTGCACTGCAATAAATATTCAAGTGGCTGGTTAGTGTTTTTAAAGATACATGTATTCTATCATATTGCATTTGGCATTTGTGCTATCAGTAATGTTATTTATTATCTTATCCACAAACACTTTGATATTTCCCCTTTCCTTTGGATCCATTGTGTCAGCAGAATTTACTGATCCTTCTCTCCTTATATAATTTATAGATGTCAATAGCTGGGCAATTTCACTAGTCCTCAAATGGTTTCCCTACCATTTCCATATCTATATTTGTCTTTCTATATTATCTTACATATCACGGCCAGAACAACTTTCAGAAATTAAATTTCCATCCCATCATTTCTCTACTCTTATATTCCACTGAATACCACACACCTACCCATTTACCTATAGAGTGTACCTACTGAGCCAAATCCATCCTCTGTCTAGCCCCAATAAATCATCCACTAGTTCCCTGAGTATACTCTATGCCTTATCCAATAGGTCTTTTCTCTACCTCCAGCATATGCTATGAAACCATTTCACAAAATGCATTCCACCAAATACATAATCCTTGAGTTATAAATGTTTCACTTTTCAAAGATTTCCAAACTTGTTGGAAAAACATATTGGGGAAACCTGAGTTAAACAAAGTCAAATGGTTCCTCTTTTGCCTGGTTTTAAGAATGCTTTAGTATGCAGTGCACCCCAAAATTGTTTGACCATGGACTCTCTTCATGAAGTCAATTGCTTGATATATGTTTCTATATGTATACACATATTAATAACTGTATTTTTAAATCTTATTCATCTAAATTAAAAGCTCCAGGAGAATTAAATGTAGAGTTACTATATAACTCATCAACTCCATTCCTAGGTATACACTCAAGAGAAATAAAACTTATGTACACACAAAAACTTACACATGAATGTTTATCGCAATGTTAGTCATGATGGCCAAAAGGTAGACACAACCCAAATGTCCACTAACCGACAAATGGATAAACATAAAGTGGTATGTCTCTACAACAAAACATTACTTGGCCATAAAAAGGAAGGAAGTACTGATACATGTTACAGTGTAGATGAACCTTGAAAACCTTATGCTAAGTAAAAGAAGCCAGTCACAAAAGGTCGCGTATGATGTGATATTGTTCGTATAAAAGTCTAGAATAAGGAAATCTATAGGGACAAAAAGTAAATTCGTGGTTGCTTAAGGCTAGGGGAGTGATGGAGGGTAGGGAGTGATGCTACAGGTACAGGGTTTCTTTCTGAGGTGATGCAAATGTTCTAAAATCAACTGTGGTAATGATTGCATATATTTGTGAATATACTAAAAACTATTGAATTGTACACTTTAAAAGGATGAATTGTACGGGCTGTCAATTTTATCTCAATAAAGCTGTTTTTATAAAAACTCCAGAAGAGCAGAGACCATATTTCACACCATTTTGTATCCCTTCTTTATGCCTGAATTATAAATAGCAAATCTAAATAATTATCTGACAAATTGACTGAAAGAAAGAGCTGACAAAAGCCTTTTTACTCAGTGTGGTCCATGGACCGACATCACTGCATACCCTAGCAGCCTGTTAGAAATGCAGGTTCTCAGGCTGATCCCACATCTGCTGAATCAGAATCTGCATTTTAACAAGATCTAAGGTGATTCATATGCACATTAAAGTTTGAGAAACACTGCACTATAGTATGAACTGTGGTATCTCCTAATTGTTGAGTACACTAAGCTTTTACACAGCTATTTTGCTTTTTCATGCCCTAGGGCTTTTCATAGGGATTAAATCCATTCACTTTTAATAAAGACAGCATCTAATGAATTACAATTAACCTATTTTTCTCAGTTGCAGTTCTAATGTGCTTTCCAGTGCTCAGTCAGGCCTCTAAAATGTGATGATTATTCAAAATATAAAAAATTATATAAAAATAAATAGATAACTTATTCAGGTCTTTTAGTCTCTTGAATTTTACAGAAATGCCATCTTTTATAATCCTTCACTTAAATACAGAAGCTTCCAGTCCACTTGTTTAAAGGTATATAACACATGATTTTATATCAACTTATTTTTTCACCAATGAAAAGCAATTTATAACCAATTTTTTTTCCTTACTATTGTCAACATTTTTTGATGAATTAGCACAGGGGTCATCTTGGTCATGCTAGAAAAAAATGTACTAAATATACATAAAGCAGAGAAAAAACATTTTGTTTGCAGATCTCCTCTTGATGGTTTGTGCTATTGCCGGGAATGCTGTAAGATTTGAAGCTCCAGTTCTGCAAGCTTGTCAGAACTAGGGAACTTCATAATTTAGAAACATGTGCTTAATACAGCATAAAGTATTCATATAAAATACATTCCTTTCAATGATTATTCTTGTCTCTGCTCTCTCCTACCCTTCTCCCTGACCTCTCATGCCCACATAGCCAGGGAAACATGGGACATCTTGATTCTGCTCTTCTCCATCCTAACCCTGAAATGGGGTCCAATAGAACCCAGTGACAAGCTGAGACCAACCAAGGCTAATGCCTTTCCCCTTCGTAGGTGTGCTCCCAGCCAACGATAACCTCCTGCAGTAAGCAGTGCCCCTCAGTATTGCCAGGTAGCCTACTACTGGGTATTTCCAAAGGGTTTTATAAAACACCAACTGCTTTTCTCAGTCTGCAAGATAGACTGAAAATAACAGTATATTTGGATGACAGTAAGTAACTTATGATCAACTACTCTGAATATTTTGATAAACAATCACAGATGTCTATGATTTTACACAATGTCAGAGGCCCACTATCTCCCCTGTTAAAAGGAGAAAAACATTTTTTAGAAAAACTCCCCAGATTCCTTAAATATATCTTTTCTATTTATGGGAAATGTGAAATATATAGATGTTTATGTTCATCATAGCACAAAGCAATCTACATATTTACTATATTTACTATTCTTTGGAATATGCTTTTACCAAGGAGATACTTGTAGGGGCTGTCCCTGGGCAAATTGGCTTAAGCCCAGAGTCAGCGAAACTGGGTGTGCTCTCCTTGGCGCCAGAGGTCAACAGGTCCGCAAACGGCCTGTTGGACAAACAGAACTATTCCTCATGACAGATAGCTTTATGATAGATAACCAAGCGCCTGGGGTCTTGCAAACAAGCCAAGGCATCTCATTGTCCTGCATATGGTAATGAGATAAAGAAGTTAAGATACAAGAAATTAAGATGCAAACGTCTGCTTCCCTTAAACAATCGTCTGGAAGGAATGAAAATGTGT
>NW_012139413.1:2244743-2250968 GCF_000956105.1 Propithecus coquereli | reverse complement strand
TTAAGAAGTTCTTATTGAAAGAAAGAATCTCTATTATTTAGAAATTGATGAAGGAATTTCTTATAACAAGAAAATTTTAAAGTCAGTTATCCATGACTACTTTTATGATACTGGTAGAAAAGAATATAGATCCTTCAAGGGCAGGAATCATCCTTCTACATTTCAGAAGTTTAAAAAGATCATTCTTTACAATACTGATCCTTTGGAGAGTGTGATTCGACAATGAAAAAGACATCTGCAAAGTAAACATACATCTGAGGGTTTCAAGAATGGATGTTTCAGTTGGGAAATTTGTCTTTGAAAAAAAACAATAATGTAATCTTCCAAAAAGATCAGCTCATTTTTAAGACTACTGAACAGAGAAACTAAAAATGCTTGTCAATGAAACTAAAAGTTTTACTCTTCAGAATATAAAACACATATTTCCTGATATAGGGTAAAATTTAAGGACCATGAGCCAAATTTTGGAAAGGTCTCTTGCTTCTCACCACAAGTTGATACTCCCACAGAGCCCTTTGCCCTGATTGGCTGTTTCTGTTCCATGGTTTTTGCAAGTGCAGGGGCTGCTGCAGTAGGTTTGCCTGCGGTTAATTTTTGTTCTGGTGTATTAGCAATAGGAAGCCTTTGTGAGCGATATCTTGCTTGTCAGGCACTGACTTCCAAGATCTACTTTTTCTAGTCTCCCTCTTTTGTCACTACCCGTGGAAGCTATAACAGCCATAAATCTGCATGTCCCTAATGAAATCTGGAAAGTGAGCCAGCTCATCTTGGGGAATTTGTATCAGTTATGGTCTCTCCCACCTCCCCTTACCTCTAAATCATTGTTGACTATAGTAAGTGTTAGCTGAAAGCTGAGGTGTTGAAATGATTACTCAGAATTATTAGGGGAGAAATGATGGGCTTTATTTAAAAGATTGGCTTAAAAAGAAATAAAGTGGATTTCCACTTTCATAGCAGAATTTCAGGTTTGAATTATATATTATTTTCTCTTTAGCCTAGAAGACACAGATATTTAAGAATATCTTCAGAGTTTCTGCAAAGAATGTCTTGGGCGTCGCAGTGGCAGTTTGGATGTTAGCAGCTCATACGCCTTCCAGTGTCACTCAAACAGGACAAGAGAAAGAGAGAGAGCAGGACAAGTAGTACCAGGCAAAATTCCAACAAGGAATTTTATTAAGAAAGTAAAAGAAATGGAAGAAGGGTTGTTCAGTCCCAGGACTGAGTGATTAGAGTCTGTCCCTGTTCCTTGCAGCCCATTTGAATTCAACAGTGGGTTATCTCTTTCTCTTCTTAATTCTCATAGCACTTTGCTTGTGTCTGCCTTATATTTATTTACTCCAGCTATCTCATCCTATAGCTGTTTATGTATCTCTCTAATCTCCTTTATTGAACTGGAAGCTCTTTGGAGAGACAAAGATAATATTGCACATTTTTTTTTTTATCTTCAACAACAACTAGCAAAGGAGGAAATAAAAAAAGAGAGGAGAAAAATAAAATTTCCTAAGCATCTACTACACTTTAGGCAAATGTAAGGTGTTGTTATTTTGAGGATCCAATAACAAATTCATGTTGCCTGCCTGACTTTTGAATTAATTGAGATGTAATCCAAAATAGGCAGATGGAGACAAAATATCAGTTTTATTTTTGTTAAACTTGAAACTGGATAATAGAATTTAAGAGTGCAGCAACAATGTGCTTCCTAAAAATGTATGCAGAATTAGGCAAACACTCGCAACTGGTCACAGGTATGGCTAGAACACCTCAGTCTTCCCCATGTGGTGTCCTGCCCTGGTTAAACAAACACTAAAGCAGAGCAGACTGAAATAGACACTTTCTGCAGGCATTTGCAGGTCCCAAAGAGGAAACAGGAGCATTGGCTGCACTCCACAGCCCAATTTCTTTCCCCAAACTCGCCAGTGAGGTAATTTACTTCTCCTATCCCAGCAAGAAGGGAGCGAGTGAGAGGACAGACAGATGTCAGGAATCTTACACCAATGAACATCCCTCTTCTTGTGGAAATGAAACGCGGGAAAGGAGCTTTTCCCACCACCAAAGTGTTTTCATACATCTCATTTAGTCTCTCAACCTATGTCATGTTAAGTATTGTTATTCTGTTTTTATAGGTGAAGAAAGGAATGTCCATAGATATTAAGTAACTTGCCCTAAGTCTCACAGCTAGTAAATGTCAGAATCAATATTTGCACCCAAAGTTTGTGCTCTCTGTTTGACATGGTGCATAGCATACAGGTCAGATACATGCTTGGTGAATGAACGAATGAATGAGAAGAAAGAAAACTCTGCATACATTTATGCATCAAATATGGTAAATCCCAGGAATTTTAAATGGTTCAAGCTTTTTAAACATAATGAATTCTGGCTTTTAAACATAATCCCAGCACTTTAGGATGCCCAGGTGGGAGGATAACTTGAGGCCAGGAGTTCAAGACTAACCTGGGCAACATAGTGAGACCCCAGCTCTACAAAAAAATAAAAACATTAGCCAAGTATGGTGGTGCATGCCTGTAGCCCCAGCTACTTTGGAGACTGAGGCAGGAGGATTGCATGAAGACCAGGAGTTCAAGACTGCAGTGAGTTATGATTGTACCACTGCTCTCCAGCCTAGGCAACAGATCAAGACCCTGTCTCTAAATAAATAGATGTTGGGCAGGGGGAGGGGGAAGGAGAGAGGAAGGGACGGGCATATGCACAAACAATGAGTGAGATGCGTACTTCCGGAGGAATGGACACACTTGAAGCTTGGACTTGGGGGGAGGGAGGGTAAGGGCATCATACGTAACCTAATCATCTGTACCCGCATAACATGCTGAAATAAAAAAAAAAATTATATATTGAAGTCCTAACCCCCACGATGGTGGTATTAAGAGGCAAGGTCTTTGGGAGATGATTAAGTCATGAGGGCAGAGTCATCATGAATGGGATTAGTGCCATTATAAAAGAGGGCTGAGTGAGACCCCCTTGTTCCCTTCTGCCATGTGAGGACACAGCAAGTAGGCACCATCTATGAACCAAAAAGTGAGCCCTCGCCAGACACTGAATCTGCTGGTGCTTTGATCTTGAACTTCCCAACCTCCAGAACTGTGAGAAATAAATTTCTTCTGTTTGTAAGCTGAAAAAAAAAAAAAATAAATAAATAAATAAATAAAACCATAATGAATTCTGAATTGTAAATGCACCATGATAAATTCAAAAGGATAACCTTTTCTTTAGTATATAGACTATATGGAAATTTTCTTAAATTAGTCTCCATTTGTATATACTCCAATAGTCTGCCAATTCTAGGCCAGGTATCTGCTACTACATTTACGTGCTCCATGACACCACCAGAAGAGGTCCAAGAGGTCTTTTATAAATGACTATTAAGAGAAGCAACACACAGGAGTAGATAAACTCTTCATAATGATTTCAAGTTATTTTTATGAACAAATATACATGTGTATGCACATGTATATACATATTTTTTTTTCTTCAAGTGCCAACAGCCTACAATATTTGGGACAATCAGTGGTTTTGCTAAGTTGAGGAAGTGTACAATAGTGTCCTATAAGTGTGGGAAGAACTACTGTAAAGGAGAATGCTGATTAGTTAAGTCTCTCTGCACTAAAAAGAAAATAAAACAAAGAGGCTTAAACTTCAGCAGGGGCAATATAGATTACACACAGGAAGCTTTCCTGATAGCAAAGGTTATTAAACAGACACCCTCCCTAGGAAATCTCTAATACCAGGATAAACAACCAGCTGGTTTAGATACCATGCTGTTTGGAGGCACAGGGCTGGCCTGGGTGAACTTGCAAAGTATTATATGTAATATAATTACTTTTACTTTCATATAAAATATCACTCAATAATTGTGTATTTGGAACCGTTAACAATACTGAAACCCTGTGAAGGAAGAAACCATATTTTGTACTACTCTAACATTCTCAAATTACCCAACACAGTGCTGCACATATAGTATTTACTTAGTATTTACATTTATTTAAAATAAATGTTTACTGACCAGATTGATTGATCAGTTGAAAAGAATAATAAATAGAAAAAGGGGAACTGGACTCTGTTCCTAGATCTGCAAATGAATCGTCTAGGACTTGGAGGAAATCAGTCTCTCCAGGTCTTAATTTCCCTCCTCTATTGACCATGGCCTCTGTGTGTTGAGGGCTTCTGGAGCCCCACAGCACTGCGACCCCACAGTTCTGATTAACCTGCTCTGCATCCGGTTCATGCTGCCTATCAGCTGCATAGCAGGGAAAGGATATTGGATAACAAGCAAGAAAGCCTAGATTCTAGTGTCACTTCGTTCACCAACTAGCATTATGAACTTGTTCAAATCGCTTAATTTCCCTAGGATTCCATCTGTAGAAGCCTTTTGTTAGCTCAGAAATGCTATAATTCCACAACAATGGCATGCTGAGTTACATTGTCTATTCACATTATCATATCTAATGTGTTTCAAGAAAAAAAATTGGCCCAAAATATCATTAAAATTACTTTTAAATATTTTAACAATCAATTCATTAAGCAATATACCTTTATCAATGTATAGCTGTGGTCCCCAACTCCAGGCCGCACACCAATACCAGTCAGTGGCCTGTTAGGAACTGGACCACACAGCAGAAGGTGAGTAGCGGGGTGAGCAGTCAAAGCTTCATCTGTATTTACAACCACTCCTCCTCTTTGCTGACATCACTGCCCGAGCTCCGCCTCCTGTCAGTCACTGTCTCCCATCACTCCCAGATAGGACCATCCTGTTGCAGGAAAACAAGCTCAGGGCTCCCACTGATTCTGCTTTATGGGGAGCTTTATAATTATTTCATTATATATTACAATGTAATAATAACAGAAATAAAGTGCACAATAAATCTAATGCACTCGAATCATCCCGAAACCATCTCCTCCAGCCTCCACCCCATCTATACAAAAATTGTCTTCCGTGAAACTGGTCCCTGCTGCCAAAAAGGTTGAGAACCGCTGATGTACAGTATATGTTCATCTATTTCTCTTGAATAGAAGAATTTATCTCAAATGTCCAATCAATTCTCATTATGTTTGTAAGTTAGCTTATTAAAATATATGGTAATGTCAGTTAGTTCATTTAGAAAATTTCCTTGATTCCACGGGACTACCGTACTTGAACAGTCAGACTAGTTTTGCTGCTGCACCAATAATTTAGAAAAGCCTCACAAAGAAACTTTCCAAAAAGTTGAAGCTAAGCCAACAATCTTCAGAAATAAAAATGTGATTTGCCTTTGCCTTTTCAAATGTAACAGACTTTTTATCAGCAAATATTTACACGAAGACCTATGATAACCAAATGGTTTAACTAGTCAAACTTTAAATGATAATTCCTGCATGATTAGAATCTGTAGATAACAAAATGAATAAAAGTCATACTGATTATACGCTTGTATGAATTTATGTTTGAATGGAGGGGTATTCATTCATTCAATAAGCATTTATGGAATTCCACTAGGTGCCAGACAACTGTGAGCTGGAGATGAAGAAGTGATAAGATGTGGCCCTTTCCCAGGAGATATTCCCAATCTAATTGACAGTACAAACATGTAAGTAAGTACAGGGCTCTGTAAGAAGCTCCATAACAGAGGCGTACACAACATGAAAGGGAAGAGAGTATAACTAATGGCCTAGAAAGAGAGAACAATAGATTTAAACGTTTTGGAAAGACCACAGATGTTAGATTCAGATATGGAAAATAGAATGACTATATGTGAAATAACAAAAGAAAACATATAGAAATGAACATACATATAGAAAGGAACCTACTGATTCGAGAAAAATGAGACTTCTAAAAATGTAAAGTTAAATTGTTGAAATTTGAAACTCAATATACTGGTTGAGCATATTCAATAAAGAGGGAAAAGAAAATAGAATATATTTAAGAGATATGAGGGATAGAATGAAAATGTCTAACATGTATATTTCAGAATCACGGAAGAAGAGGATGTTTAGCAGCATCCTGGCCAGCAGCACCCATTCCCCTCAGCTGTGAAAATCGGTAGTATCTTCAGACATCACCAAATGTCTCTGAGAGAGTAAAATCACTCCAGGTGAGAACCATTGTCATAAACAGTATATGAGAAACAAAAATTATTGGCCTATTTAACTCATGGTTATGGATACAAAATCCTAAACAAAATGAGAGAAAATTGAATTTAATTGCAAATAAAATGATAAAACCAATTGGACTTT
>NW_012139413.1:2244147-2244693 GCF_000956105.1 Propithecus coquereli | reverse complement strand
ACAAAAAAATAAATTAGCCAAGTATGGTGGTGCATCGTCTTGTGTGTGTCTGTGTGTTTCTTTCTGTGTCCATCCCCCATTCTGCAATCCAGGCCGCGACAATACTTGTATAGAAGACATAAAGTAAAAATACAAATAAATATGCATACTTTAGGGAGCTTGGTTTTACTGTAATGCATGTGGAAGATATCCATCCAACGTATCCACTGGGAGAAATCAAAGGAGTAATGTCCCTTTATTTTGATATTAATTATATTCAAAAAGTACAGATCTGGTCTGTTAAGAAATTAAGAATTAGAATTAATAATAAACACAGAAACTTAAACTTATGAACTAAAGTAAATAGCTCCCCCCTGACCCCCCAGAAACAAGTAGTTTTATTTTTTTCTATGAGCTCCTATGCAGAGGTTGACTGGTCTTCAAAAGGCCACTAAAAATACAGACACATGAAAGCCAATAGCAGCAAAACAAAAAGTCAATTTTAACTGATTTATTTCCTGATTAAAAAAATCACACATACGGCCGGGCACGGTGGCTCACGCCTGT
>NW_012139413.1:2219878-2232572 GCF_000956105.1 Propithecus coquereli | reverse complement strand
TATATATTTATAGATATATCTGCATACATACACACTGTATATATGAATATCCCCACAGCATCCAATGATAAACAGTTTTTTTCCCTTATTTGCTCCTTTAATCTACACCTTATAAGAATCTACCTGCACTGTGAATCAGAAAATGTTCTTTAGGTTCAGTACGATGTCTGAGAGAAAGGGATACCAATGCAATTGAGTTAATCAGAAGCTTTCTTCACAAGTTTATACTTCTTTAGAGAAAAAATTAAAGAGTAAGATTAGCTAACAAGACCATTTACAAATGTTTCAACTCCACTTAAGGACAGAGTCTAGATGTATTTATACCATTTGATCCAGCAATCCCATTACTGGGCATCTACCCAAAAGAACAAAAGACATTCTATAAAAAAGAAATCTGCACTCCAATGTTTATAGTGGCACAATTCACAATTGCAAAGATGTGGAAACAACCCAAGTGTCCATCAATACATGAGTGGATTAATAAAATGTAGTATATGTATACCATGGAGTAGTATTCAGCTATAAGAAACAATGGTGATCTAGCACCTCTTGTATTTTCCTGGATAGAGCTGGAAACCATTCTACTAAGTGAAGTATCCCAAGAAGGGAAAAATAAGCACCACATGTACTCACCAGCAAATCGGTTTCACTGATCAACACCTAAGTGCACATATAGGAATAACATTTATCGGGCGTCGGGCAGATGGGAGGAGGAAGGAGGGTATGGGTATATGCATACATAAGGAGTGCTGTGCACCATCTGGGGGATGGACATGCTTGAAGCTCTGACTGGGGGAGGGGGGAAAGGGCAACCCAACCTAAACATTTGTACCCCCATAATATGCAGAAATAAAAAAAAAGAAAAGAAAAAAAGATTTATTTTAATAATACTACAAATGTCCACTAAAATGTTGATCTGTTTTTAAAAAGCAATTCAAATAAGTTCAATTTATATTAATGCAAAGAAAAAGTCTTCTTAAATGACTGTTTTGCTCTATGGCTGTAGCATTCAACACAACTATCTTTGAAACCAACCAACCTTTCCCGTTACTAGCCAGTAAATAAACATGAATGACTCATTAATGCACTCACATGAATTGAAATGCTCGTTTGCAGTGGCTTTAAAATGCACTGGATTTCAAAATGACCTCTATTATTTTTTATTTAACTGTGTATATAAATAAATCTGAGATCATTATTTATTCAATAATTGAGCAAGCTGAATTTTTAGCATTACCATCTCTACCAAATAGTTAAGAAAATGAAAAGATACTAAGGAATGCGACTGACAGAGGTGGCTCTCTGTTTGTGAGGTGCTTCACTCCATACCCCCATTCCCAGCCTGTATCTTGGTAAGTAGGAAGTCAAGTTACCTTATTGTATCAGACTCCTGATTCTCACAAATATTGACCTTCAGTCTGTACAAATGGGTCAGTTAAATGAAACCATGTAAATCATTTCTCTAAATATTTTGACATCTATATGAGCAAACGTGAGTAACTCACTTCATATAAAATATAAGGTAAACGAACGTAAATGAACTAGCGGGTATAAAGTTTAACATGGCTTATTAGCCTAATAGCAATTATAAAAAATAATAATAACAACTGTTATACCTAACAATGCCTGATTGCTGTGCTAGATATTTCAAATATATCTGCAATAATGACAATGATGATACAGTAATAATATAATAATACTCAGCCAAAGGAAGATGAATTGGTCTCTGCCTGTGAGGCAAGGAGGGTTCATGACAAACAATATTCTCATCATACAGACTGTGTTGTCTTCAGTGATCATTGTTCAACCTTTACCTTGAACACAATGGGGTTCTTGACTCTTCTTCTTCTATGATACTGAGTCCTGATGGGGAACACCATTGCCAAACAATCGCATCCAGAAATAAAGATTATTGCACTTGAATAAAAAAGAACTTGGGCAAATTTAGGGCTTGCCTTTGTGAATTATACCCTTTCAGGCAGAGGACCCTGCCTGGGATGAAGCCTGTCTCGGGAAGGTCCAGATACAGTTGTCCTTGAACAACTTCTAGCTGCCTAACTGGAGCCCTTCTTATTGCTGCCTGCTCAAGCCTTGCTGGAAGGGCCCAATAAAGGGACTCTGAATAAATTTTCCAACCTACTCACACCTGCTACCTCTCTTGTCTTTGGTATTCCCAGTCGAATCCACAGGCACCTTCAATGGGGTTGTATTTTGTTTGTTTTGTTTTCTCTTACCAGTTTATTCACATATGCCCCAATCAGGAACAGACATTATTCGGAAAAAAAAAAAAAAATGCATTTTTGTAAGGTCAATGGAAAAACAGGAACAAAATGTATTTTTTACTGTGATCTTAAAACAAACAAAAATGCTTGAATATATAAAATGCTCAAGCATTTTAGTAGTATGAATAGACAGAAAAAATCAGAAAGGACAGTCATGAAGCATGGTACAGGTGATCTTCTTCATCTAATACCTCTCCTTTTAGAGATTAAGAGAAGGAAGCATTCTCCCTCCTTCATTACATTCCCAATATGAGCTGTATGTAGTAACTAAGTTCAGAAATGAGAGTCCAATTCATAGGTACCATTTGAACACCTGCTGTATACCACTCTTTATGCTAAGTGTTTTAGATACAGTATCTTATTTAATTCTCACAGAAACTTTTGGTTTAGGAACTTCCATTATTCTAAATTTGATAGAGGAGAAAAAAGTGTCTCAGCGAGATTAAATAACTTGCCTATGGTTACACAAATTGTAAGTGACAGAGCTAGGACTCAAACCTGTGTCTCTGAATCATGCAATAATGCCTTAAAACTCCATTTTGTAAGGTTTGAGCTTATGTTTCAATCTTTGTCTCTAATCAGTGAGCTCCTTCAGAACAGAATTTATTTCTCATTAATTTTTATACCTCTAGAGCATGGAATAATGCCTGATACAGAGCAGGAACTCGATGATTGTCAAATGAATAAAATGATGAATTAATAAATAAAAAAGGGAAGAAATTACTTTTAAAAGGAGACAGAAAATTAAAGTTCATGCAAAAAGATAATTGTACACTTGGAATACTATTCCTATGGTTAGTTTTGTGCCCCCTCATTTCTATTGTAGCAACATATGAGTATTTTATGATAAGCGCCATTTTTACTTTAGAATTAAATGAAATGCTTTCAAAAATATGTACTTTACCCAGGGATTTAAATGAACGATTGAAATTCCATAATCAGAACATGACACAACCAAACCAGTGTATAATCATATGTTTCCCATAATAAGCTACTTGAAGTGTTCTTAGGGTTACAATTTTGTAATCTAGACATGAGAGGAAGATCTGTGCTCTTGACAACATTCAATACAGGCACTTCAACTGGCTCTGGATAAAAGACAAACCTTCTCTTTTGCATTACATAAATGTTCTCTCATTCCTTATCAGTAAGCAGACAGTCCTAACTGTTACCGTCACATCCTCTGCCATCTTCCGCCAACGTCTGGCTAGCTTGACATGTGCAGTAATAACTGCCAATTGTATTACAGCATTGGTCCTGACAGCCAGCATTGTCAATGGTACATTCATTTATATCTGCAATTGAATAGTTAAACAGAATTAGCCTCCTGTTACCAGACACACAAAAAGAAACTTCAGTGGCTCTCCTAAAAATGAAACATCACAGAGTGACCTCATTCTCTGACCTCAGATTAAATGAGATAAAATGATATCTCATTTTAATTAGAGCTAATGCACCGTAATTTTGATGTGAAGAAAGATACGAGTCATAATCTTTAGTATCTGAAATATTACATTTGAACAGTGAACTAAGAAGTTTTCTAGTCTTACGGATTTTGGAGGCTTAGGGTACAGATTCAGAAATTTCACATCCAACTCATCATTTGAGGATGTGATTGAGAACAAAGAGAGAACTAGAGAGTCAGAACACTAGGTTACCTGTTCATTAAATATGTTGCTCTTGGCTTCTCAAATGAATAATTGTTAAGCACTTACCACTACATATTTAGCATTGTACTAGACAGAGAGGGTACAAAGGCAGTTCCATGGTTTCCAATGGTTAATATCTAGCTGGAGTTGAGGGCTACACAGAAGTGTGATTTGATTGTGTCCATGTACTGGATATGCCCACAGACCCCTTCTAAGTCTGTGTCCAGAAGTCGTTTTTACAGATATGGCTCAATTTTATGTATTTTCCCCATCCAGCTAACAGCTGATAAGTATTCCAGCCCATTTGCAGATTTGGTAATGGCCCGTGAGGTGATTTAGTACCATAGCTCAAAAGAGGCACCGCTACACCATGTTGACCAGCTGACTTGATAGATCCTTGCTTCATGAAATGAGTGTGGCTGGAAGCGGGAGAGGATGGAGAGGGAACGGAAGAAGAGAAGGGTAGCAAGGGAGGGGAGAGAAAGGAAGAGGTGGTCAGAGAGAAGGAAAGGGAGAATGGGTTGGTTAGGAACAGCAGAAGCAACAAAGTAAAAGCGTAAACAAAGAGGAGATGTGTCACCAAACTGTGCAACCATGAGAGCAGAAAACAACCAATACCGAAAGAACAATGAAGTAACGGGCAGAGAGAGCTACAGTGCATCTTGACTGGATATAACTGATTTTGTCTGACCCCTGGCTACACAGATGTTGAGACTGCTTTTGCTTGTTTTAACTTTTCACTGAGGTATGCCATACACACAGAAAAGTATATAATTCTTAAGTATATACACTTTGGTGAAATTTCAGAAGTAGAAAATACCAAGACAACTTCAATGCAATGCCAGAATATTACTAGTATCCAAGAAGCACCATGCCTCACTAAAGGTAAGAACTATCCTGATCTTTAATCACTATAGGTTAGTTTTGTCTTTTTGAACTATACATAAGTAAAATTATACTGTGTGTATTTTTTGTGTGCCTGGCATCTTTCATTCAGCATTCTATTTATGAGATACACCCATGCTTTTGCATATACTCGTAGCTTGTTCAGTCTTATTCCTGTTTGTGATCATTTTCTATGAATATACTACAGTATTTATTCATTTCACAGATAATGAGCATTTGGATATTTTCTTATTTTTGGCTTTTGTGAAGAGTGCAACCATAAACATTCTCATACATGTCTTCAGTGAACTTAGGTATGTATTTCTGTTGGGCAATACAGTTGACCCATGAACAACATAGATTTGAACTGCACAGGTCCACTTACATGCAGATTTTTTCAATAAATACAGTCAGCCCTCCACATTGACAGGTTCTGCATCTGCAACCAAACAGAACCAAAATACAGCATTCACGGGATTCAAATACTGTGTTATTAAAATTGGCCCTCCATGCAGATGGACGGCCAATTTTTCACATACTTGGGTTCCTCAGGGCCAACTGCAGAACTTGAGCATTTGCAGATTTTGGAATCCACGGGAGTCCTGGAACCAATCCTGCCTGGACACCGAGGGACCATCATACAGCTGAGACTAGAATTGCTAGGTCAAAATGTCTGATATGTTTTCCTGTGGTAGTTATAGTTGAATAGTCTTCTTAAGAGGCTATTCTAATTTATACTCCCATCAGTGATATATTAGAGACCACATGTTACTCATTCATGTCAACATTTGGGATATTCTGTTTTTCCATTTTATTTCTTCTGGGAGTTTATAATAGCATCACATTGAGATTTTAATTTACATTTTCCAATGAATAATTTGTTTAAGCATATTTTCAAGTTATTAGTCATTCAGATAACATCTTGTTGAAATGCTGGTTCAAATATTTTTTCCATTTGTCCAATCTTAAAATATTGGTTCTTCTACTTCTGAGTCCTCAAGTAGAATGTTAAATAGAAGTGGTGGCAACAGTCATCCTTTTCTTGCTTCAGATCCCAAAAGCAGAGTTTTTTTTTTTTTTTTTTTTTTTGAGACAGAGTCTCACTGTGTTGCCCGGGCTAGAGTGAGTGCCGTGGCGTCAGCCTAGCTCACAGCAACCTCAAACTCCCGGGCTCAAGCGATCATCCTGCCTCAGCCTCCCGACTAGCTGGGACTACGGGCATGCGCTACCATGCCCGGCTAATTTTTCTATATATTTTTAGTTGTCCGATTAATTTCTTTCTATTTTTAGTAGAGATGGGGTCTCACTCTTGCTCAGGCTGGTTTCGAACTCCTGACCTTGAGCGATCCACCCGCCTCAGCCTCCCAAAGTGCTAGGATTACAGGCATGAGTCACCGTTCCCGGCCAGAAGCAGAGTTTTTAACATTTCACAGTCGGTATGATGTGTACTATAGGGTGTGTGTGCGTATATGTGTGTGTGTGTATGTATGTTTTATCAGATTAAAAAGTTCCTTAGATATTTGTCTCATAAATAAGTGTTAAGTTTTATTTGCTGCTTTTTCTGAATCTATAATTAGATGCTTTTTCTTATTACTTCTGTTAATGAGATGAATAACATAATTGATCTTTGCATCCCTGAAATAAACCGGGTCATAATATACTACCCTCTTATATATACCTGGGTTCAGCTAGCTAATATTTTGTTTAGGATTTTTGTGACTCTATTCATGAGAGAGATTTGCCTGCATTTTTTCTTCTTGGTAATATTCTTGCAAGATTTTGGCACCCAGGTCATACTGGGATACATTGAAAAACAAGTTGGAAGTGTTTCATCTTTTTATATTCTCTGAAAAAATCTGTGCAAGATTGGAGCTATTTCTTATTTAAATGTTTGAAAGAGTTCATTTATGATGCTATCTGGGGCATGGGATGGGGCGTGTGTGTATGTGTGTGTGTATGTATGAAGGCTTTCAATTACACATTCAATTTATTTAATAGATATAAGAACATTCAGATTTTCATTTAAATATATTGGATAAATTATGTGTTTCACAGAATTTTTCCATTTAATATAAACGTTCAGATGTATTACTGTTAAATTGTTCATGACACAATTCTCATACTATTTTTAAATGTCTGTCTAATTTGTGATGAGGTCCCCTTTCCTATTTCTGAAATTTATAATGTGTGCCTTCATTTTTTCTTGATCAGCTTTGCTAGGCATTTACCAATTTTATCTACCTATCTATCTATCTCACCTATCTACTTTAATCTTTTCCAAGAAAAAACTTTTGAGTCTTTTGATTTTTGATTTTTCAGCATTGCACATTTTTTTGATTTTTCAAACTTTTGATTTTTCAGCATTGCACATTTTTCCATTTCATTAATTTGTGCTATGATCTTTATCATAGCCTTCACTCTGCTTTCTTTGGAATTATTTCACTATTCTGCTTCTAAGTTCTTGAGATAGAAATTTAGATCATTGATTTTTAGCCTTTCTTTTTAAAAAATATTTCTGGTTATCTATAAGTGTATGACAAACCACCCCAACACTAAGTGGTTTAAACAGACAACTTACTATCTTTCACATGTCTAGGGATTCTCACTTGGGTAAGAACCAGCTGGGTGGTCCTCACATGGGATCCCGCAGATGGTAGAAGTCAGGTGATTGCTGGGGCTAAACTTGCATGGAGGCTTTTTCACTCACATTGGGATTTGGACTGAGACAGTTGGAATCTGGTTGGCTGGTCAGCTGTCGCTCCCTCTCTCTCCATGTAGCCTGTCCATGTGCCTAGTTTTGGCTTTCTCAGGGTGGATACATTTTCCATAGTGACTAATAGAGAGACCATCACAATAGATTCAAACAAAAGCTGCAAGGCTTCTTAAGATCTAGCCTTGGAAGTCACATAGCATCACTTCTAAGACATTTGTTAGTTAAAGCAGTCTCAGGCTGGCTGGGATTCCAGGAGGGGGAGGAATTACTCCTCTCAATGGGAGAATTACATGCGTGTCCTGGGAAGGAAGAAATTGACAACAGCTTTCTTAGAGCATATCACATTAACATGTTCATTTTTCTAAAAATAAAGTATTAGCTGCACACCACACATATTTTAATTATCATTCAACTCAAACTATTTCCTAATCTACATTAACATTTCTTTTTTGGGTTATTTTGAAGTATATTTTGGGGGTTTTTGAAACATCATCTTGTTATTATGAAATGCTAGATTAATTCCACAGTGAACAGAGAATATATTCTGCATGATTTCAATTCTTTAAAATTTGTTAAGGCTTGCTTTATATTCTAGCACATGACCAATTTGGTTTACTGGAAATAATGTGCATTCTGCAATTGTCAGATGCTATGGGTTCTGTATGTATATATATGTGCATGTATGTATAATATATATAATACGCATTATATTTCAAATATGTAAAAATATGTATTTAATATAAATGTTTCCATTTAATATAAATGTTCAGATGTATTACTGTTAAGTTGTTAATGACACAATTCTCATACTATTTTTAAATGTCTGTCTAATTTGTGATGAAGTCCCCTTTCCTATTTCTGAAATTTATAATGTGTACCTTCATTTTTTTCTTGATCAGCTTTGTTAGGCATTTACCAATTTTATCTACCACCTATCTATCTCACCTATCTACTTTAATCTTTTCCAAGAAAAAACTTTTGGGTCTATTGATTTTTCAGCATTGCACATTTGGATAAATTATGTGTTTCACAGAATTTTTCCATTTAATATAAATGTTCAGATGTATTACTGTTAAGTTGTTCATGAGACAATTCTCATACTATTTTTAAATGTCTGTCTAATTTGTGATGAGGTCCCCTTTCCTATTTCTGAAATTTATAATGTGTGAAATTTATATGTGTCCTAGTTTGATTTGTTAATCATGATTTTCATATCTTTATATCTTTAAGAATTTTTTTCATATACTTGTTCTATCATTGAGAGAGGCACAGTAAAATCTGCTTATCTGATTTTACATAAGCCCTTTTATGACTGCAATTTTTGTTTTAAATAATTTGAAGCTTTATTATGAGGAGCATACAAATTTGGAACTGCCACAGATCTCTAGCAGATTAACCCTTTGTTATTATGAAATGTTCCTCTTTAGGTCTAGCTACACTTCTTTCACTAATGTTGACTTTTTACAAGATTAGCATAGCTATATTAGTTTTCTTTCAGTTAGTTTGCATGACATTTCATTTTCTAAACTTTACTTTTAACTTTTTTTATACCCATATATTTGAGAAATTATCTCTCTCTATATATATGTATGTGTATACATTATTTTAATATATTTCAACTATGTCTGGCTTTTAATCCTGGTATTAAATCATTGACTTTTTTATTATAATTACTGACATATTTGAATTAAATTTACCATTACACTATTTTTCTAGGTTTCCATATATTTTGTTACTTTTAACCTCTACTCTTACTTTCCTTTAAATTTATTATTTTCAATGTTCTATTTCCCCTCTTTATTAGATTATCGGTTACATATTTCTATTCCTCTATTATTCTTTTTTTAGTGGTTATCCTTGATATTACATCTATTATTAAAGTCTAATATAAATTAGGACTTTACTCACTTCCCAGACAGTACTAGAACATTACACTTTAACTCCCTTTAAGCTTTTCCTACTGTTTTATTATTGTTATTATGTATTTTAATTTCAAACTTAAGACTTTGTTATTTTATATAGTCAATAGTAACTTAGGTCTATCCACATTTTTACTTTTTCTGGTATTCACTATTGCTTCTTGCATTTCTGTGCTTCTTTCTGGAGTAATTTTCCTTTTGCCTGAAAACTGTATTTCTTGTCATATGTATCTGCTGGCAAGAGTTTTTTTTCATATTTTGTCAGGAAATAACATTTTTTCATCTTAATTTTTAAAGTTTTTATTTTAGAACAGTTTTAGAGAAAAACTGCAAACATAAATAGAGTTTATATACCTCACACATCTCCCATATTTCAGTATTATAAACATGTTATATTAGTATGATACATTTGTTATAATTAATGAGCCAATGTTGATTTGTTATTATTAACTAGTCCACACTTTATTCCGTTTGCCTTAGTTTTTGCCTGTTGTCCTCTTTTTGGTCCCAGGATCTCTTTCAGAATATCATATTACATTTAGTTGTCATATCTCCTTAGGTTCTTCTTAGCTGTGACAGTTTCTTAGACTTTCCCTATTTTTTATGACCTTAACAGTTTTGAGGAGTACTGGTGAGGCATCTTGTAAAATGTCTCTCGATTTGGATTTTTTATGGTGCTTTTCTTATTTTAGACTGGGATTATGCGTTTTGAGGAGGAAGACCACAGAGGCAAAGTGCCGTTTTCATGTCAACATGACTTAGCACTGTTGATGTTGACCTTGATCACCTGGCTGATACAATATTTGTCAGGTTTCTTCATTTTAGAGTAATAAGGTTAGTCTATTTTTTCCCATTTCCATACTTTTTAGAAAAAAGTCATTATGCACAGCCTACACTTAAAAAGTGAAGAGTTATGTTCCCCTTCTTTGAGGGTGGAGTATCTACATAAATTATTTGGAATTCTTCTGCACAGATTTGCCTATTCTCTCCCATTTATTACACCTGAGGTTTTGAAGAGTATTTTCAGTGGAATAGGATTCTAGGGTTTTTTAAAGCATTTCAAAAGTGTCATACCATTATCATTTAAATTTCTTTTGAAAATAAGGTGACTGTTTTTCTCTGTTTGCTTTTAAAATTTTCCCTTTGGTTGGTCAATGGGTACAATGTTACAGTTAGACAGGAGGAATACATTCTGGTTTATTGCTGTTGTAATAGTGCATTTTGATTTGTGGTTTGATATCTTTCGGTTTTAGAGAAATTTTGTTTCCACTGTTATCTGTTTACATACTCCATGTTCACTGTCCTTTCTTCCTAGTAATTTCACACATGTTTGTGAGACCTATTATTTAGACATCATTTGTCTCATGCTATTTTCTGATTTATTTTGTTTTATTACACTTTTTTTTTATTCTTGGCTTCAGTCGAGATACAGTCTACTGACCTGTGTTCCACAATACCAATTCCATAATCAACTTTTTATAATACATCATTAATCCCATCTACTGTATTATATATTAAAGTTATTAGTTTTCATTTCTACTATTTGCAGTTGATTCTTTTTATAAATTCTACTTCTCAGGTACAAATTTTCTATCTTGTCATCAATTTTCTTGTTTTTATGAATCCACTCTTCTTTGTATTGTTTTATGATAATGGAACTGGACTCTGTAAACATTTCTCTCTTGCAGCTAGTACAATGCTGAGCTTTAATAGAGGGCACTGGAGGAATGCTGCAAGAGGAAGGTTCCTCTCACTTTGGTGCCAATGTTTTTTTTGTTTTTCAGGCTTGTTCCCTGTTGCTGCCAGAAAGCTGCATCCCAGCTGATTCATTAGTGAGCAGCTACTCTGCCAGTGGTATGAACAACCTAGTGGTGCACATACTTCAGCAAGTTTCACGAGCGCTGCAGCAGTCAGCCTCCCAGAGACTCTCACTGCCACTCCAGTGGGCAGATTTCTGCCCACCATCCCTGGCCAGCAACATCTCAGCAAACTTTCCTGCCATCCAACGGGCCATGGCCACACCCTCCCCAGTGAGATGAATTTCAACCTGGCTGGAAAACTGGGAGTATGCTTCCAAGTTTGTTTCTTTTTTGGATACTCTCCTTGAGTCCTAAACATAGTAGCAATTGCCTACATCTGCTATTCCTATATTCTTCAACGTTCTTTTTTCCCGTCAGTACTTTTATCTCCAGTTTCTAATTGATAATTCTTAATAGTTATTTTTTTCCTCTAACCAAATCCCTCTGTGGTTTCTGTCTCTCACTGGACCCTGACTGGTACAGCTTCTCTCTAGTATCTTGATTTCTCAAATTTTGGCTTCCATGTTTGTTCTGAATTCCAATTTATATGTCCTCATCCCAGTGAGACTCCTGACTACTCCACATACCTTTTCTCTCTATTAGCAGCCACTATGTTCCCACCTTGTCAGCCTTTCCCACTATGGCACTTATGAATTAATCTTTTGAGGGGAAAACTCACCTCCTTTGCTTTGCTGGCTGACACATTATTATTTGATATATTCAGATGAGTGATTTTTTTAATATCACATTCAATTTCTCTAGTTATTCTCAGCAAAAGAATTAGTTGGCTACTCTTTAGCCCACCATAGTCAGAAAGAGAAGGACTATTCATACTATTTTCTTCAACCTCCTTATTTTCCCTTACAATATTCCAATGAAAAATTCATTAACTGCAACTTTATGTTCTTCTTCTTTTTTTTTTTTTTTTACATCTGACTCAATCAACATGGCAGGAATTTATAAGTAAGAAACATGAAGTAATTAACAAAGAATATAAGACTTCATAATTGGGTCCTGTGCTTTGTGCTGCAGGATATCAGAAAGATCAGTAAAGGTTGACTTTCTAAGAGATAGTTGAGTGTAAGTTTACATACAAGTTTGGATATTATTTTCTAAGCTCAGTTTGCTGAAAAAGAGAAGCTATGTTGGAATAGGGCAGGTATTAGGAGTCCCATGACTTAATTCTTATGAATTTATCCAAAAATATGTTTTGAAGAAATTGGACTGTGTTATATGTCTGAAGGAAGGACATTTCTACATATAAGATCATGCAGATCTCATAATGAACTGCTGAGATGATATGAAATTATGCTTATTCAAAAACATATAGTCATTGGCCGGGCGCGGTGGCTCACGCCTGTAATCCTAGCTCTCTGGGAGGCGGGCGGATTGTTTGAGCCCAGGAGTTCGAAACCAGCCTGAGTAAGAGCGAGACCCCGTCTCTACT
>NW_012139413.1:2202287-2219423 GCF_000956105.1 Propithecus coquereli | reverse complement strand
AAAAATAATTTGATATATAACAGTGGTAGAATTATATCTTTTAAAGTTTTCATTTTTTTATAGTATTGCTTGTGCCATCATTATTTAAAAAAATAGGTCTGAGATCTCTGACAGGTAATTAAAAGAAGAGAATAAAACAAGTTATATAATTTTTGGTGCCTGTTCAAAAGAAAATATTTGTTTTTCAGGAGGGACAGAATTTTGCTGCCATTAAATTCTTATGGAAATTTCTTACATAAGTTTTGAATATAAGGGTCATTGGATAAAACAATGACTAAGTCTTCAACAGTGGGTTTTCCAAAAATGCCAAAATTTTCATCAATTTTTCACTAATGTTGGCTTGTATTAAAATGTAAGACTTAACATAATAACATATTATTAATTCAGTGGAAAGCTAGGTTAATATGGCCTGGTCAGATTACCTCTGCCTGGCTTTTCTTGAAATAAATTCAGAAATTTTTGTTTTATTTTATTTTCAAAGTATTATGGGGCACAAATAATTTTGGTTACATGAATCACTTTTATAATGCTTGAATCATGGTTATAAGAGAGCCCATCACACAGATATTGTTCATTGTACCTGCTAGGAAAGTTTTTGCCCAACCTCTTTTTCCTCCTCCCCCTTGGTTGATTTCTGCTGGGGAGGGATTTACTTTCCTCCATACACGTGTGTGCTCATCAGTTAGTTCCAATTTAGTAGTGAGTACATGTGGTGTTTGTTTTTCCATTCTTTAGATACTTCACTTAGGATAAGGGTCTCCAGTTCCATCCAAATTGCTGCCAAAGGCATTAATTGATCCTTTTTTATGGCTGAGTAGTACTCCATGGTATACATATACCTCATTTTGTTAATCCACGCATGAATTGATGGGCGCTTCGGTTGATTTCACATCTTTGCAATTGTGAATTGTGCTATAATAGACTTTAGAGTGCAGGTGTCTTATTCATAAAATGACTTCTTCACTTTCGGGTAAATACCCAATAGTGGGATTACTGGATCAAATGGTAGGTCTGCTTTTAGTTCTTTGAGGAGTTTCCATGCTGTTTTCCATAGAGGTTGTACTAATTTGCAATCCTATCAACAGTGTATAAGCATTCCTTTCTCTCTGCATCCATGCCAGGATCTATTGTTTTTGGACTTTTTAATAAAGGTCATCCTGACTGGAGTAAGGTGATAGCTCATTGCGGTTTTAACTTGCATTTTCCTGATTAGTGATGTTGAGCACGTTTTCATATGTTTGTTGGCAATTTTTCTGTCTTGTTTTGAAAAGCTTCTGTTCATGTCTTTTGTCCACTTTTTAATGGAGTTTTTTGATTTTTTTCTTGCTGATTTGCTTGAATTCCTTGTAGATTCTGGTTATTAGTCCTTTATCAGATGTACAGCTTGTAAATATTTTCTCCAATTCTGTACATTGTCTATTTGCTCTGTTGATTATTCGCTTGGCTATGCAGAAGCTTTTTAATTTAATCAAGTCCCATTTATTTATTTTTGTTGTTGCTGTGATTGCCATTGGGGTCTTTTTCATAAATTCTTTGTCTAGGCCAATGTCCAGAAGAGTTTTTCTCATATTTTCTTCTAGAATTCCTATGGTATCATGCCTTATATTTAAATACTTTATCCATCTTGAATTAATTTTTGTGAATGGTGAGAGATTGGGAGATATGGGTCCTGTTTTTTTCTTCTGCATGTGGCTATCCAATTTTCAAGTACCATATATTGGATAGGGATTCTTTTCCCCAATATATACTGTTGTCTGCTTTGTTAAAGATCAGCTGGCTGTATGTGAGTAGTTTTATATATGTGTTTTCTGTTCTGTTCCATTGGTCTTTTTCTCTATTTTTGTGCCAGGACCATGCTGATTTAGTTACTATAGTCTTACAGTATAGTTTGAAGTCTGATAACGTGATGCCTCCTGATTTGTTCCTTTTGCTTAAGATTGCTTTGGCTATTTGGGCTCTTTTCTGGTTCCGCACAAAGCATAGAATTATTTTTTCTAGATCTGTGAAATATGATGTTGGTATTTTGATGGGAATTACACTGAATCTATAAATTACTTTGGGTAGTATGGACATTTTAACAGTGTTGATTCTATTGATCCATGAGCATGATATGTTTCTCCACTTGTTTGTATCATCTGTGATTTTTTTCCTGTGTGTTTTGTTGTGTTTTGCAGACATTTTAAAACAAAATAATGTTTGGTTTTCATGGTTAGAAAATAACTTATACTTTTGGACCAAACACATGCTTTCTACGTACCCCAGTCTTTCCCATAACCTATTCTTTCATGCTGAGCAACCTCACTCATTTATCTGACTGGATCTGACTTTACTCTTCTGGTCTGAAAGACTTGGCTTCATATCCTTAAGGATTCACAGAGCCGCCTCAGGGAAGGTGTGAACAGATATGGAGAGGAGTGTGAGAAGGAGGAGCACCCCAGCATATCACCTCCAATTCAATACATGAAAAACTGCTTTAATCTGTTTTACATATTGGATGGCTCTCAATTTAAAATTTGTTTGAATAAAATGGTTGGTTTTGTTACTAAAAATATTTGAAAATCTCTTTGCTAGACTGTCAATCTGGTTATAGTGGAGTTGAATGCAAAGACTTTTACTCATAAGGAATGCGAATATCTCTGTGTGATTATGTTAAATAAAACTATCAATAAAGATACCCAGTTTTAATCCTGAAATAGTCAAATAATGAATATCACGTGTAAGGGTCCCTGTCCACATGTGTCTATTTAAACCAAAAATTATGCCCATTGTTAACAAATGTCAAACTAAATTTGATCCTTTTCAAATCAAACTTATAAGATGGGACTTATATATTGGCAGGAGTTAAGGAATAAAAGACAATTAGTCGTTTTGTTGGTCAAAATGATTAATATATAAAAATGACACAAAAAAACTTAAATCTCTGTTGCTCAGAAAGAAATTTAGTAGCACATAAAATAGTTAAAGATATTTTACAAAAACATTTTATATTTTTGGAGGTAGAATAACATCAGGGGTAAAAAGCATAAATGAAAATGCTGATAGATTCCCTATATAAACTTTAAAATCTCCCATTCAGAATGACCAAAACTCAAAGACAAATAAGAAAAAAACATTGACACATGTAAGGCAAAGAGTAAAAATCATTAATATATATAAAGTTACTATAATCAACAAGGAAAAGGCTAATATTCCCAAGAAGAAATTTGGTCTAATGAAATGAAATTAATTGAACAAAGTCAGAAATGCAAATGTCCAAGAAATATCAAATGTTGAATCTCATTGGTAATCAAAAAAATAAAACCAAAATAAAATTAATACTCTTCTTTTTCTATCTGATTTACAAACATTAAAATCAATGCTAATGTGTAGGGGTTGTAACTGTACGGCAAAAAGGATATACCACACTTTGCTAGTAAAAGCACAATATTAGAAAGACTTTCTGAAATCTAGGTGGTTACAAATATCAGAATGTGCATATACTTTTCAGCAATCTACTTTCAAGATTATATCCTTAGGATATAATCACAATGTGCATAATGATATTTTTTTAATACTGGAGGAGGAAAAATAGAAACTATTTAAATATCAACAGTAGAATTTTAAGTCAATTATAACACATCCAAACCAAGAACCACTGTACAGTAATTAACAATCATATTCCAGAAGAATATTTTTTTACCTCTGTGAGTGTCTTGACATATTAAGGGTATGATTATTAATTACATTTACATATATAATGGCAATTCCATCTATATCTACTCATCTATCAATATATGTTCTTAGGAAATAAATGGAAGGACATAGTCAAATATGCTAACAGTGACTATCTTTGAATAAAATGATTACAGATGATGGCTTTTGTTTTGTCACTCTGCATTTGCCTGTTTTGCAATTTCTTTGCAATAAACATGCTTTCAGAAAAAATAACACAATAAATGCAAAAATGTCTTTAAAGTTAAGGCTAAAAGGTTCCTACTACCTTTCTTTTCTTTTTATATACTCCCTGCCATGGTTGCACAATTTTACCACTTTGGGTGCAAAATCTGTATTCACTTGAATTTATAATAAATAATGTGGTTTTTAAAAATGAACGATCTTAAGATTTTGCTTGTTGAGTTGCCTTTTAAAGAGCTTGAAGCTACTCAATAATGTAGAGTATCAGCATTCTATTTAGTCCATTTCTACAGCCAAGCCTGTATCAACCAATTTGTTGGATGCTCCTTACTTGAAAAATCAGCAATGCACATGAAGGCTTGTGATCTTAGAAGAAGATCACAGTCAAAATGACAGAATTCTAGAATACCCCTAGTAGAAGTTATATAAAAGACCATATATCCTTCTGAAAACCTGACCTACACTTACACATAGAAGATTTGATTAAAGGAAAAGATGCCTCATTGTCTATACAAGGAATCTCTTGTCAAGGCTAAAGTAGAAACCCTTTAAGGACAATTAAATTTAACAGGCAGGCAATATCCCTAGGTAGATAAAAATTACAAATATAATGGCTCTTATTTGACTTAGGTCTTGATTTATTATACCAGGGTACAAATGAGCACAGAGTAAACTTTTCTATGAAATGTTTGTCTCCAATTTCATAAATCTCAGTTTTGTCATCTATATAGTAAGGAAAAAAAAGTACTTTATAAGGCTATTGTGAGAATAAAATTATATAATACATTTTAAAGTTTAGCACAGTTTCTAACATAAACTCTATAAATAGTAGCTCTTATTATTATTAGCTAAATATTAGCTATTATTATCACATACTTGAAAATTCAAACCTGGTTCATAGAAGCCACTCAATTGCTTTCTTATTTAATTTGTATTGAACATAAATTCAGTTTTAATATAGATAGTATTGCAAATTCATAGTAACATGTCTTATTTCTTGCTCTAAAACACAGAAAGCTCAAAAACAATCTTGCTTTTCCTGTCATAGCACTATTGTCATGCAATTCTGCTGTTTTCAAACACAAGCTGAGGTTTTTAGAAAGTTGGCTGAATAATCCAACCAAAGGATAAACTCCATTACTAGTGCTTTTTCACTGGTCAGTTACATGTTGACATTAATAATTAAAAGACATATACACGCATTTCCAATTTTGTTGCTTTCCTTTTTTAAAAAAAAAAGTAAATAAGAAAACATGGTGCACGTTTGATGGCCTCAGGTACTCAGAAAAAAAATTAAAATATAAAGTTGTTATCAACTGAAAATCAGTGTTCAGAAGTAAAAAATTTGAAAGTCATTGGCTTTGAAGATGGTTCTGAAAACCAGGTCAATACTTAGGATTTTAAATTGCAATTTTATAAGATACTCACTGCATGATAGCTTTTAGGCTGTTTCATGTGTCCAATGTCATTCAAGGTTGCAAATAAATTTGGCCTTTCAAAAGCAAGATGAATGACAAAAATTCTCTGACATATAGCAAGTCTTCCAGGTTAGGCACGACAAAAGTTCAATGATATCATCCAGGCTATCAATCCATCTGTAATGGCAAACCACAGTCTCTTCAAGAATTAAATATGATGTTGTGTCAAAGCAGCGTTGCATTTCTGCTTGTAGGACAAAGAAATACAATAGAACTGCAAACACATAAAAGGTCTGTTAAATTAGCTACCCAAATAAGCTATTAATTTCTACCTTTAAACAAAATTTGTGGATTTGGGCTCCTTATATCTGATCATTTTCTTGAAACAGGCTTCTATTTTAAGTCATGTGATTCATTTAGTCTGTGGTTGTGCAGCTTTAGTGTTGGCTTATTCTGCTTTCAGGAATGTGGCAAATAAACTGATCAGAGGTGGCAAAACATAAAGAAGCAAAATGAAAAGTGTTTGAATTTAATTCACATCCTTCCTCAAACCAAATATATTTGACCCACTTTAGCATGTGTATTTTTGCTTTGTTTTTAAAAGATTGTGTGTTTGCTTTGTGAAAATTACTCAAAAATTATACATATATCTTATGTATCACAGTCATTTTCAAATCAATGAGCTTCATGAAGTGATGACCTAAGCTTCTTATTGCAATTAGCTTTTGCAGCACAGCAGCCAATTTCTTTTTAGGTCCCAGGCTTAATGTAATTCTCTATAGGTTAAAGTAAGCTATGGCATTAATCAATATCTCTGGAAAATTCATACATGCCCCTAAATAATTGGGAAATGCATTTAAACAATGTTTTGGGTCTTTATGACCTCATTATTAAAATTATGGAATTATACATGAAGTATACTAAAGTTATACCTGTTCCAAAGAATTTAGATAATGCCAATGGAATAACTTCTATACATGGTTTTAATCCTAGGATTTTCCTTAAGTTGACGTAGATGTGATTCCATTTCAAGACCTGAGTAACTTGTTCTATTCCTGGTCAGTAGGAAACAAAATAAGAACCTCAAAACAAAAATCTTGACCTTTATAAGTCTCCTAAAGCCTTACCAAGTTCCTTTTCTCATTATTGGGAACAGAGACAAAGAAAGGAGGGATGAACTACTGTAGCTATCAGGCAACAGAATACAGAACTTCAGACTCTGAAGACCTAGGTTTGAATGGCAGTTCCACCACTTCTGTGAGATACCGTGCAACTCACTTCACATTTGTGAGCCTCTTCTTACCATTTGAAAAAGACTATGATGATACTTCATTGAAATACTGAGACGTACAAACATGATAACACCTATGAAAATGCCTTGTAAATTTTGAAGCCCAACATAAGTGCACTCTCAGGTACTAAATACAAATGCTGTATTTTTTTCTTTCATATTTATAATAGAGTACCTTTTTTTAAAGATTCAGCAGATACTCACCTATTAAAGGGAATTGTTGAAAAACAAACAAGTTACATTTTGGTAGAAAAAGACTTACATTATACTATGACTATTTTAAATAAGTGAAAACAGAGCACTGAAAACAGACCCATTATATAATGCGCCCATGTAATGCAGCCTACGTTTCTAGAGATACATTTATTCTGAAGAATTTTTCAAAAGGTGATGAAAATACTAAAACTAAAGTTATATTGACTTTAAGTTTATGTCATAGCTCGCTAAACTTGTAGTAAGTCAGTAAATTAAACAACAACTGTAAAATTATCTATCTTCTTAAGGTAGTCTTTATCTGTTAATAATTCGATGCATTTAAAATATTTAGGGTGTTTAAAAAGCTGTATTTAACTGAAATTTTCAATTGAAATTAATAATCACATACTAACTATAGTGACATGGTTAAGGCTATGGGGTTTTTATTGAATCTGAATCTCAGATTTTTTTTTTTTTTTTTGAGACAGAGGTCTCACTGTTGCTCTGAGTAGAGTACCATAGTGTCACCCTAGATCACAGCAACCTCAAACTCCCGGGCTCAAGTGATTCTCCTGCCTCAGCCTCCCGAGTAGCTGGGACTACAGGTGTGTGTCATGATTCTCGGCTAATTTTTCTATTTTTTAGTAGAGGTGGCGTCTTGCTCTTGCTCAGGCTGGTCTTGAACTCCTGAGCTCAGGTGATCCTCCCACCTCGGCCTCCCAGTGCTAGGATTACAGACATGAGCCACTGTGCCCGGCCTGAATCTCAAATTTTTTATTTACTTGAATAATTCACTTATCCTCTCTATTCTCCAGTGTCATCATCTATGAAATGAAGGTAATAGCAATCATATCTGCTCCATTGGTTGTGGTGAATTATTACATGGAAAATGAACAGCATCACAGTAAGGGCTAAATTATTAATACTATTATCATTTATTTCCCAAATGTTAGTTACACATAAAATCTGTTCTCTTTCTCTTCTTTTTCCTTTCTTTTTGTCTTATTTATAGTGAGGAAACCTTCCGAGGAAAATTGTCTTTAACTCAAATTCTCTATACGGTTTATAAATAACTGTCATCAAATAACTGCAAAATAACTGTATCGTGTGATGTGGCATAAGGTTGAAAGTTTGAAGAATACACAGTCTTACTGAATTCTCAGCTCTTCTCTATGAAGGCAAAAAGTCATAGGCAGAAGTCTACAACGCAAGTAACAGAAATCTAATGGGTAAATAAAACCAATTTGCTTCTGTGGTCTATATTTTCCTTACATTATCAACAACACAAGTTAGTCATGATTACCAAGTGTAATTACGATTATATATTGTTTCACATAATTAACATTTGCATCATAGTTTCACATTCAGGGTTTCATCTGAACTTCACAAATCAGGGAGGTAGAATAGGCCTTATTATTAATAATGGTAGAACATAACTTTCTGAATCATGGTAGCCATGGTTGAGAAACTTCTATCCTAGAAGAGTATTAAGAAATCACATGAGCATCTGTAGCCTGAAATAAAATGAGATAGCCTAAATTTATCTTTTAGCTGAATTCTCAAATCCTCCTTCATTCATGCATCATTACAGGACAATGGTAGAAACAGATGTCACATTAGTGCCAATAATGTTTGTTTTACACATAACATTGATCTATCCTCCAACACGTCAAGGAGATCAATTTTAAATGTAGCTATTCATTTATTTATGAAGTGCAGTACCCTTTATGACCTAGAAAATTTCCTGTTCCACCGTATGACCGTGTCGATAATCTCTGGATTGCAAACTCAACTATCGATTTACATTTTAGAAATAAGAAAACGGGAGCTCTAGGAGATTATAGTCATTTCTTCACTTAATATTTATTGAATGTCTTTTTTTATTCCGGGCCCAGGTTATCCAAGAATCAAACCCGTTATTTTTTTAGAAGATAAACCCTCTTCCTGCGCTAGCTAAGCTTACTGGCTAGTGTGGGAGATACAATTCAACAAGTTGCTGTAAACTAACCAAAGGCAAAATTGAAATCCAACCTCATTAAAATCCAAGGTTTCTGACTCTAAAACAGCGTCAATCTTCTTTACTCCAAGTTGCCTATTCAGAAATTATTGTCTCATTAAAAAAAATTTACTGTTTCTCCCCTCTATTTAAACTGCCATATTATTTTAATATGGTTGGAAGCCATTACCCAGATGATGCAACATATATCTACCCAATCATTGGACAGTCGGCTTTTACAATTGTGACAGCTGATGTGTTTACGAGCCCATTAAACATTTTCTTATTCTTCCTTCATTTAATTTTCAGCCATAAAAGAAAAAGCTCACTATGCAAAAACACATCCTGCCCCTCAGAATATTGATTTGAAGGAGAGATTTCTGCACACATTCATGTAACATGGCGGTTTTATTTAAACCTGAAGGAATATCCATAAATCTTCTCAAAATTTGTTTTCTGGCATAGGAGTGACAGAACAGCTCTGGAGTTAGAGCAAGTTCAAATTTTGGTTCCATCACTTATTAGCTGTGTGACTGCTCCCATTAGTGTTGCTGTGTACAAATCACCCTAAAATTGGTGGGTGAAAACAATTATTTTCTTATCTTACCATATCTGTGGGTCAGGACATTGGGACAGGCTTGGCTGGGCTGAATTGGCTCCAGATCGCCCATGCTATTGCAGTCAGGTAGTGGCTAGAGCTGGAAGGGCAGTGAGGCACTAGAGCAGCTGGGGGCTGGCCAGGCATGTTTCTCTCTCTTTCTCTCTCTGTAATCTCAAGCTTCCTTTGATGGCCTCTCATTTGGGCTACTGTGGTCTTGCTCCAAGCACGGCAGCCTCAGAGCAGTGGGATTGGCAGCACCGTAGCTCCAGCACAAGTATTCCAGTGATCAAGGTGGATGCTGGGTTTTCTTTCCTAACCTTGCCTTGGAAGTCACTTTGTGTCACTTTGGCCACATTCAGTAGGCTTCATGTCAGTTCCAAACCAAACCAACTCAAGCAGAGGAATCAGACTCCCCCTTTTAATGTGGTAATGGCAAAGTTCGAGTAGTTCATGTAGGAAGAGAGATATTGTTATAGCCATCTTTGGAAAATAAAATCTACCACAGTGACTTTGGTCAGGTTGCCTAACTTTTTTGTGCTTCCATTTCCTTATCTATAAAATGGGTATAATATATCACACTTCATAGGGTTTTCTTGAAGTTTAAAAGAATTAACACATTTTAAGTGTTTAGAACAAGTGCCTGACACACAATGTCACTCCATAAATTTTAGCTATTATTAACATCACCGAGTCTCAGGACAAATATCACCTTTTCCATGAAGCCTCCCCCATTATTCTCACTGATTTTTCACTTTCTCATCAAACTTACCATAGCTTAGAAGTTGCCTCTTTTAAAATAGGCCTTTCAGATTTTGTTTTAATTATGTGTTCAGGTGCCTAGATCCTCCAGCGTACTGTGAATGTCTCAGGAGCAGGAACCAAAATGGTTGCTCAGTTATACGGGTTTGTTTATTTGGAAATGACTCACTCCACAGTACAGGCACAAACAGCAGCGATGAAAACGCAAATTTATGACAATGGTGAAAACAAGGTAGGATAATACAAAATAAAGAAGATAGGATATACACTGGTACATCAATGTCTGATCTCTTCTATCAGAGCTTTAAAGGTTACAATCGCCTTAATAAAGGGTAATAGGAGATGGAATATCCAGATGAGACAACAGAGCTGTGAGCTGGAAAACTCTGGTCTTGAATTAACATCTAGAAAGTAGATTAAATTTGTTGTGATAGACTAGGTAAAATTTAACTAGCTTTTCTATCACTGTAATTTAGCATTTAAAATGTGCATAATTAAAAACATTTACTGAAAGAAAACTACATTTGAGAATGAACAAAAGCTTTGAACTGGTAAATGATGTAATTCTGCAGTATTCTATTCCTTTTAGAAGAGAAATCAACATTAATGTCAATCTAATGCCACAAAAATACCTGCCCTTAGTTATCACACAGAAATCCACAAAATCTTTAGCAACAAGGGAGAGTGTGGATTATTTTACCAACAGAAATATACCTGTAAATCATAGGAGAATCCTGCAAAATTATAAGCAGGACTTGGTTTCCTGCTCCAAGAGTAATCATTTAAATTCAATAAAAAAAGAAAATCATAGTACATTAAAATTTCAAAAAGCCATTTGTGAATAATACAGCTGTAAAATTTTCATGTGTTCCTCCCTGTCCCCCCTGCCCAGAGCCCAGAGATGTTTCAAAATGAATTTTGTAGTTGAACTCTAGGAATGTCAGATCTCAGAAACAACAGACAAAGAAACTCTAATTAGCTATATTGAACGCTGATTATAGAGCACAGATATAACAATGATTACAAAAGAAAAAAAAAGAGGTGATGCATCGGTCCCACATATCAAGTGTGGATGTGTAATTAGAGAAATTTAATCACAGCAGGCAAACGTAGTATATTTGTATTTGTATCATTTTGTGGATTCATAGGCAGAACTGTCCTCAGAAAATACAAAAGGAATAAAAGCATTCCTGTTTTATATGCTTTATCTATAAACCATTTAATTCTTGAAGGTCTTTTTGTTGTTGTTGTTCATTTTTTTTACCTCCTCCCCACACCCCACCAAAAACCCATTTCTTTCTCAGCAAAGTACTCAGTACTACTGTTACAGCCTTACCCGGTCCACTGCCTGCTGCTCAAGAAGAAGCCATACACTGAGGCAGCAGAGTTAGTGCAGAGAAAGTTTACTATGCAGGCACCATGCGAGGAGACAGGAAGAAGTTCTTAAATCCATTTCCTTGAGAATTTGGAAGAAATGATTTTTAAATATAGTTTAGTGGGCAAAAGACTAGGCAATCGGGTCTGCTGATTGGCTGGGTTCAGGGTAGAACTATAGGGATGTAGAAATTGTTTTCTTATGCGGAGTCAGTTCTTGGGTGGAGGTCACAAGACCAGTTGAGTCAGTTCTCTGGTATGGGCCACTGGTCTGGGTGGGTCAGGCAATCCACTGGAATGAAGGACCTGAAAGATATCTCAAAAATTAGCCTTAGGTTTCACAAGGGTGATGTTATCTATAGAGCAATGAAGAAAGCTAAGAATATGATCATCAGCTATATGACTCCTGAGTAGCAATTATAGGAAAGCAAACTAGGGGAGAATGGCTGTTTATTTATTTATATATATATAAAATTTTATTTTTTTAACTATGCCTATACCTTTGCAGAGTTCAGGCGCCTACCACAGTTCCCATTTTGTGGCCCTTTATTAATTTTATAAAGGGTGATTTCGTTCCCTCCCAGGCTTCATCCCACCTCATTCCTGAGGTGTGGGCTAATGAGATGAAAAAGAGCAGACAACTGATCTGGCTTCTTGCGACTGACAAGGGGTGTAGTTGGTGTTAAGTCAAGGATAAGAGGATAGATGGTTTTGCAGTTGTCTACAAGTATTCACGGGTGCAAGGTTACAGACCTGAGGTTTGCATGACAAGAACATTTGTACTTTCACTTACAGTCTTAGCATGGTACTTAAGTGAACAGTAGATTATAAGATATTAGATAATGAGCCCTAGGATAAGGAATGAACAGTCCTAGATTCAGGAGTTCCTGAAGAACTGATCTCAAGTCCTGGGGAATCCAAGTGAATAACCCTCAAAACCAATCAGGCACAGGGTCACTAGTAAAGCTCTGTTGTAGCCACATAGCTTGTTAGGAAACTTTTTCTAATTGGGTTTCCATTTTTCCTGAAGTATTTATATAGATACAGCAGGTCATGTTTAACACTGTGCAGATTCTCCCGTTTAGCCAGCAGGAAATCTAGCACTACCCGATTATCTAGGACTACCTGGGCCAGATAGTTGAAGGATCTTTTTGAGCACTAAGGCTCTTTGCAGTTTTTTTCTGTGATCAGTTATAGATCACAGACAGATTTTGAATCATGTCTCTGTTGGCACATACTCTGTAGTTAGGGACTAGTATTCCCAGCAAGCTTTGCTGCCCAGTGTCCTGGTACCATCCTGGCAACCCTCTCTTAAATCTATGCGAAAAGGAGTGGAGACTCTCGGTTAATCTTTTCTAGCTCAGGTAGGGAAAGACCTGATTGCATTAATGAAGATTCCCTACAGATGTAAATTTGCCCTGAACCGCACATACAAAAGACAGCTTTGCAGTGTTACTTCTGTGGCAGCCACTCCAAAATATGTCAAAGAAATATATTTTGGAGTAAAATATTTCTAATTTCTTTCAGTTCCCACTTTGAAATTATAAGGTTTTACATATCAAAAGCCAAGCTGTTATCTCTGGACTAAGGAGTGGGAAAAAAATGACCAGTTAGAGAAAATTTAAATACGTTATCCTGTATCTTTTTGGTCAGTCACTTAGACCTATGGACAGATTAGTTTAACAGCTGTGTCTCATTACAGAAGCTGGCATTGCAGATAAGTTTTCAAACAGAAGAAAAATAAGAGTTAATATTTGAAATAGTTCATAAAGTAGTTTTCTTGAAGTCTAGAGGGCAACCAGCTAAAGTGTCTAGATGTTAAACTCAAAGCACCTTCAGTTAAAGTGGAATTAGTCAGAGGCAATCTGACAGATTTTTTTTTTTCACCTGGAGTTCGTATGTCCCAAGATGTGTTTGCAGGGTCTCAGGAAAAGACAGTGGCAATTTCATTGAGTCTAAGTCAGAAAAATGGGGGGGAAATTTGAAAATGTCATCTGGAGACTTGTAGCCAGGAAAGAATTCAGGATTCAGTCCAAATTGTAGGCAAATAACAAAACGCAAAAATACTGACAAGGCTAGAATCTAATAACAGGTGGACTATAGTTTTTTTTTCTTAACTATATTTTTTCTCTCTCCAGTTTTCCATGTTTATTAAAGACAAATCATAGCAGGACCAATTTACTTGCAAAAATAAACTTTAGTGTAACCTAATGTTTGCACCCCCACTTTGTGGAAAATGCAGTAAGAATAATTATTGGCCATCTAGGCTTTTCTTTTTTAAAATTGGCTTTGTTGGAACTTTTTCATAAGGAATATCACGTCAGACTTGAAAGCCTCTCAAGTCAAGCCAAGGTTTATATTTGTGCCGTTAGATACTTGTACGAATTGGGCAAATTCCCCTTTTCTTGAGGTCCCATAGTAACTTGGGGTTCCTGGATCTGCCAGAAAGTGACATTTTTTACTTACCACAGATCAGGAAACAAAAAATGTTATTGATGAGGTACCTGGCCAGTTTTTGCAAAGGGCTTTTCTTTAGCCTTATAAAGTCAGCCTTAATTCCTTAATGCAGTCTGGGAACCTCTGAAAATACGCCATTCTGGTCAAAGCCTTGGTAAAATAACCAATGTCTTTCATTGTGTCCTGTTATAGAAGAAAACAGACTCTTATTAAACTTATACAAATAACTGTATTGGCATAAATTAAGAATATTCACAAATATTTTTCTAATTCTGGAGAAATCAAGTAGAGACAAAAATAAATGTTTCAAATTTTGCATACAGATATATACTTTGTTGTAAGCTATAAGTAGCTCAAAAAAAGGAAAAAAGTTTTCTTGACTTCTGGAAAACAAAACACAAAAAGAATCAGCAATGTTTCAAGCAAAAAGTCATAAAAAAATTAGTTCAGTCCCATGTAATTAATTTCTTTTTTGTTTGAGGTTGAGTTAGCAATACTCACGGATGCATCAGCTTTTTAATTAAAGTCCTGGAATTTATATTGTTTTAGTTCAGTGGTATATAATCTCCAAAGTTATGGGAAACCTGTATTCAAGAGAACTTAGTCCTTTCCGTGACTTTCCTTGAGGAAGTAAACTTCGGATTGTAGCAAGTTAAAAAAAAAAAAGCACTTCTTGAGAAGAATTAAAGTAAAATAATAATTGTCTATGGATGACAAAAGTCTTAGAATAGCTATGGGTAAAGAGAAAATTGACAAAGAAAGTTAATTATTTTTATGGCATAAAATTTAACATAATAATAACATACGCCAAGATATATCAGAATTTTAGGAATCTCATACAGTATTGGAACATATATTAATAACATGTTTATACAAATATAATCCATAGAAAGTTAAACACCATTTCACATTTGACAATACTTCCCGCCAGGGGCAGTGGCTCATGCCTGTAATTCTAGCACTCCGGGAGGCTGAGACAGGAGGATCACTTGAGGTCAGGAGTTTGAGAACATCCTGAGCAAGAGCAAGACCCCTGTCTACACTAAAAATAAAAAAATTAGCTGGGCATAGTGGTACGTGCCTGTAGTCCCAGCTACTCAGGAGGCTGAAGCAGGAGGATTGCTTGAGCCCAGCAGTTTGAGGTTGCTGTGAGTTAGGCGGATGCCATGGCACTCTAGCCTGGGTGACAGAGTAAGACTGTATCAAAAAAAAAAAAAAGAGAGAGAAAGAGAGAGACAATATTTCCTGTATGGTTTTAACATACCAAATAAGCCTAACATGTCTCTTTTAGACATCTACTGGCCCTAATATTTAAAAAGGTAGTTTGAGGTCAAAAAGTCTGGATTCATAATTTTGATTTTGATATTGGAAGGTCTGTCAAATATCAAAGGCTTAAAACACTTGCTATCATAAAACACTTGTCATAAAATAAGATCACAGGTTACTATAAAATTATAGTCATTCATTTAGCCAAACTGATAATTCAAAGATTTTAAAAAGCAAAAACCTTACTCTTTGATAAAGAGGAGACTCAGTTTCCCCAACAATCATAAGACATAATATAGACAAACTAAAAGACAAGCTAATAAATAGGCAAAGTGAATCTGTCTTTCTTTCTCTCATCCCTCCACCTTTTTCTGCAGTCTATTCAAAAGGTGAACAAAAATCTTTTATTTCTGTTAATATCATATGAAAATCTCATTCAAAAGAGAAAACCAAATCTTACTTTTGCATTAATGCATCATTAATGGTAAATCTAATTTTAATAAAAATCTTATAAACAAAACCATCTAATTTTAATCAATTTGATCATAAGGTAATATTTTTATAAACCTTTTGTAACTTTCTGTTACTGCAAGCTCAGCCACCTCTCCACAAGGCCGAATCAGAAGAACAAGGAAAAACAGCTTGGGGAGGAAGGAAAGAGAGTTTACTTTGTCAACAAAGGAGGAAAAATGGTAGACCTTCTGGTCTCAAGAATCCAAATTTCCTGAACATAGGCAGAAATACAGAGCTTTTTAAAGGAAGAGTTCTCAGCTTCAGGCAATTACTGTGGTTAACTCCTCTAATCCTCCCATTTCTGCCAAAGACAAAGCCTGTGAACTCCACCAGCTGCTCACCTGGGGGGCTGGTGCCACCTGGGAGTTTTAACAAAAGACTTAATCTGCCTCAGGGATGCAGGCCAGAATGCAGTTCCCAAAAAGAGTGGGGGACATTTTAAGGAGACAGAAAATCTCTTTGCCATTTTTTTTCTTCAGGCCATTCCCTCTGTTACACTTCCTCATTTTTTTCAACTTTTCTATCCATTTAGTTTTACTTATCATTTATTTATTTAATTTAAAACAATTTTTAAATCTGTAAATTAGACAAAATTATCTTTTTTTAACAAAAACTATACTTCTATGTCTTCTTATAAACTTTTTATTCAAAAATATATCTTATTTTTTGTATAGAATTGTTTCTCTTCTATTTAGTAGTTTTCATTACATATATTAATCATAATGCCCACTCTTAGAAAAACCTAGGAAGATAAAGTAACTTTGAACTGTTATCAATCCCCAATTTTTATTAGTACATCCACATCTAAATATATTTAGTTTTCTATACCATATAACAATAAGATGTCAAAGTATATAAACTTAAACTTATCTAATCCCTTCCAGAATAGCCGGCAGATGAAGCTAAGACAGGGAAGAAGGGGTCATATTGGGCTAGATTGTGCCTTGTAGCTGCTGGTCTAGGCACTGAGAACATGTCCCCTGGCCTCACCATGGCCACCTATCCAGACCCCAGAATCCAGACTCTCAAAACCGAAAATATAAGCTCACAGTCAAATCCAGCAAGTATTAAAAATATTACAGAAGCAGCAGTTTTATGACCTTAAAACAACTAGACTTCAATAACAATTTTAAAACTAGTTGTAGTTACCAAAGATTACTAAAGTCATGTGAACTAAAAGGCATTTGAGTTAGTTTTTATTTTCCTGATAAAATATTTGATTTAAGCACTTACCTTTTAAAGCCAATTAATTAGAGCTCTTTTATATATTTTGATAGTGAAATATCACATACATATGACATAGATAGGCACATAGACATAACAGACACAGATCTTACAGCTTTTATAAAGAATTTTAATTTGCTAGCTTTTA